>NC_143016.1:155755730-155906564 GCF_055824585.1 Amblyomma mixtum
AAACGCACTTCGGCCCCCATAGACGACCTGGACACATGGACAAACTCGCTGCTCGAAGACACCGCCAATGCCACCTCCACGACTACCCAGGACGAGGATGGCCCCTCTCCCGACGTGAAACTCATACACATGTGGGAGGCCCAGCGCAGTCTTAGCGCTCGCTGGCTCCGCCAAAAACACAATCGACCCCTCAAGCTTCGTCTCGCTCGCCTCGAGCGAGAGATCGAAGCTTACTCCATCAAACTGAGTCAGGAGCAATGGCATCAAACCTGCGACCGTCTTAACGGCCAGTTAGGATGCAAAAATTCGTGGTTCTTGCTCAGACATCTACTGGACCCAACTCACACCAAATCACATCTCACAAGAACCTCATCCGTGTCATACACGCTTTTCAGGGAACAAATGAGGAACTCCTCGCTACCCTGAAAGACCAATACATCAATACTTCCACTGAAATTCCCATCCCTTCAGGATACACGGGTGCTCAGAACACCAACATGGACGCCGACATCACGACAGGAGAAGTCCGCGCCGCCCTCAACCAGATTAAAACCACCGCGGCCGCTGGCGACGACCACATCACAAACAAAATGCTTCGTAACCTCGACGATCAGTCCGTCGAGGCACTCACGGACCTCTTCAACCAACACTGGCATGAGGGTCGCCTTCCAGACACTTGGAAGCATGCCAAAGTGATTTTCATACCTAAGCCAGGCAAACGACTCGAGCTGGGCAACCTTCGGCCCATCTCGCTCACGTCCTGCCTGAGAAAGGTCATGGAACACGTCATACTCAATAGACTCCACACTCACGTAGACCAAGAGGACATTTTCCCCTCCACTATGATCGGCTTCAGGATCGGCCTCTCCACTCAAGACATTATGTGGCAAATCCAACACGACATCCTCGATCCGAGACCCATCCGAGCTACACGAACCATCCTAAGCCTAGATGTCAGCAAGGCTTTCGACAACGTGTCACATGCTTCCATCCTGGCAAACCTCTCACAAATAAATGTAGGCACTCGCACTTACAACTACATCGCCGACTTTCTTCATAACCGCACAGCAGAACTTCACATTGCAGACCTCCACAGCGAGATCACACTAGGCACCTGAGGAACACCACAAGGAGCAGTCCTATCTCCGTTCCTTTTCAACACTACAATGAGAGGCCTCCCTCCGCTCCTGGAAGAGATACCTCGCATTAAACACTCAATATATGCCGATGACATTACCCTGTGGACCAACTCTGGCTCTGACGGGGAAATCCAAAACTCCCTCCAAACAGCAATCAATAAAGTACACTCCTTTGTACAGGCGAACGGGCTCACATGCTCCTCCACGAAGTCCGAATTACTAGTCATCAGGGACAGACGAGCTCGCCTGCCCGTACCCGACCCGCAAGAACCTATTGTGCTTCAAGTCGACACCCATCCCATACCTCCGGTCCGCACCATCCGCGTTCTGGGTATGTTAATACAAAACAACACGCAAAACTCGGAGGCCATTCAGCGCCTCCGCACCACAGCCAATCAGATCAACGGCCTTATCCGCCGCATCAGCACCCGCCGGAGAGGTATGAAGGAGGATGACCTCTGTCGGCTCACGCAAGCTTTCCTCATTAGCAGGATAGTCTACTCCTACCCCTACTATCACCTCCGCCGGAAGGACGAGGAAGCTGTGAACAGCATTATACGTTCAGCGTACAAAGCGGCACTGGGGCTATCTCAGTACGCCAGCACACAGCACCTCCTCCAACTCGGCATCTACAACACGCTCACAGAACTCATAGAGGCACACAAGACCGCCCAAATCCACCGCCTCTCACGCACTAAACACGGGCGGCTCATACTTGACCGTCTCAACATTAACCCCATAGGCGACGTCCACCCCATGACGCCAATTCCGATAGGGGTCTATAGCCGCCTAGTTATAAAACCAATCCCCAAAAACATGCTACCTGGCCGCCATGATACGCGCCGTGAGCTGAAAGCCCAAGCACTAGACGCCACATACCTTGCCGACGAACACGCAATATACGTAGATGCTGCACGGCAAAGTGCAAACACATACGTGGCTTGTGCAACCACGCCACAATCTACTATCGTCACCGCCGCCACAGTAGTAGCTCACTCTCCGACAGCGGCAGAAGAAACCGCCATCGCGCTGGCCATCGCTGACCCACGTACGCGCACAGTCCTCAGCGACTTCAAAAGAGCGATACAAAATTACTCGGTAGGTTTTATCTGCCACCCCGCTGCACGGATCCTTCGCAGCTGCACTCCCGACCATAAGATCAATCTGGTCTGGGTACCCGCCCACGCGGGAAACTCTGGAAACGAAGGGGTCGACCGACTAGCCCGAGGACTAACCAACCGGGCGGCCGGCCCCACGGACCCAGACGCTCTTGCCGAGGCTCCCCAGACCTTTGCCGAAATTACCAACCTCTACAGAGAGATGAGACGCCAGTTCCCGCCTCCACACCCCGACTTGAATCGAGCGCAAGCCACCTTGCTCCGCAGGTTGCAGACACACTCCATCCTTAGCCATTCTAGACTTTCACTCATCACAGACGGGGAATACGACCCCGTCTGCCAAAATTGTTACCAGGGAGAAATCGCCACCCAGGCTCACATCCTCTGGGGTTGCGCGGGAAATCCGCCCCCTCGAACCTTACTGCCAGCTCCCTCCGAAGACGGATGGAACCAACACCTCAGAAGGCCAGACAAGAGCATCCAACTGGCACTCATTTCGTGGGCCCAGGAAGTCGCCCCCACCTGGGGGCCACACCAAGCCCATCTGCCCTAAATCCCGCCAATCTATGGCAATAAAGTTGTTTCTCTCTCTCTCTCTCTCTCTCATCCTTCTCTCAGTCACAACAACCACAACAACTCTCCGGGCACTTAGAGGCGGCCAGGTGTTGGGATGCCGCCTAGAAGCAGGGCTGATTTCAACGAGAAGCGAAAGCTTCAGCGTGCCACAGAGACCGATGAAGAGCGGGATGAACGTCTGGCTAAGCGGCGTGCTCAATATGCGGCTCGGCGACAACGTTCTACAACAACTGAAGAACAAAGCGAGGAACTTTACCAAGCCTAGCCATCAATATGCTTCGCATCTGACTAGGCTTAACCTTAGCTAAGCCTCAGCCATTTTTTTGAGAGCGTTCCCTCGAACTGGGCACTTGTTATAGGAGTTGAAGATCCGAAGGGGGTCGAAATTTTACCGCCGTAGGCCTCCTTTACAGTACAACTTTCTCCCGTTATTCTTTTATTTCTTCCATTCTTCCTACCCTCACAGCGCGGCTGAGGTGCGCACAGAAGCGCAAAAAGGCACTCGTGCGCTGCGCGACGTCAGAGCACGTTAAAGATCCCCAGTTGGTCGAAGGTATTCTGGAGTCCACCACTACGGAACCGCTTCCATTACACTCCCTCCCTTATACCTTCCTTTACGGCTCGCTTCTGGTCTCCACCGAGATGTGAGACAGTGACTCCGCCATTTCCTTTCCTCAAATATCCAATGTATCGAATTATAAAGTTAGTGCGCCTTTCGTTTTCTCGAAATCAATTTTCTGTTTTCACAAGGCAAGTTGGAGGAAACAAAATCAATTGCGCGGAGAACTGGCACAGCTCACTACGACTGTTGTTAACATCCGCATGACACACCTCAACGAATGTTAGGCAGTGTTCGCGACAACTTGCGCGCGATGAAACCAACACCGCCAGGCAGTGACTAGCTATGTCTTTCCCATACTACCTGGCATGCAACGACTCCCGAGTGGCGTCTTCTAAATGTCTTCCCCAGTAGCCGGTCGGTTGCGTGTCAGCAATTGCAGGACGGCAATTTAAAGCGCAGTAAGCGGTTTTTTAACGACTCATTCACAACACTTTAAAGCGTAAGTTCATACATGAACTCTGAAAATAAGTAATAAACTCACTTTTTACTGAACTCTTCCTCTACCACTCCCATATCACTGTAAGAATGAATGTGAACGCAAATTCAAACGCTTAACCGCCGTCCTCCTTTATCTGTTTTGAGGCATGAAAACCGGTTTCTTTTCTTTGTTTTTTTGCCTGTGGCAACGGTTTCTCAGCCCCTTGCGAAAATCGTGGAGTGTTGAGGTTGAGGATGGCCGCCCTCGCCTACGTGTCACCCGCCATGAAACGCGCCAAATCTCGTGGTCCCGTTGCGTCCATGGTTGGTTTTTGTCCGCGATGTAGGTGCGATTTACTGTGACAGTGGTACTCCCTCATGCGAGTTCAGTTAAGAGAACGAAGGAGACCCGATGAACCCGTCCAGAACACATCTGACAAAGCGTGGGTTAGTTTCTTTTTTGCCCCTTTTTGTTCAACTCAGCAGCCGTTTTGAAAATTGGAGGGAACAGTTAAGCTCCGCCTTTTGGGTATGACTCAATACCCGTAATTGATTAATGCCCATATATGCGGAATTGGTCATTCTCAACATTCATAGATCCCTGAGAGTCCTGATACCACTCCTTGTTCAGTGGTGCATCCGTTAAGCTATGTGCCACTGCCCTGCGGTGGCAGGTGCTGCCACTAGTGAAGCTTGTGAGATCCAGGCTGCTTTTCCCGAGCAAGCTCAAGGTCATGGAGAGAGGCTTCACTTAGACGGACGTCGACGAAATCCGAGATTGGGCACTTTAAGTCGCTCGCGCCAAAAAATGTTCGGCTTCGGTTTGCCGGCACGATCCCCTTTATACTGCCGCTCACAGTACTTTGTTAACGTGAGAGCGTAAGTACATTCATTTCTCGGGCGTCGGTCACCGTTTGAAGCTTCGAAACTGGAGAGGCCGCAGTAGTCGGCCACCTAGGTTATGCGACTTCATGATGTCACTAAAACTTGCCCACCAGATATTGTCAGCAAACTGACCAGCATGGCAGGTGGCAGTTAAATTCATTATTGGCCGCAAGATCTTGCTCAGGAAAGGCAACCTCTTTTATTGGGGCGGTATAATAATCTGAAGGAGGCGCAAGTTTGCCCCATGCTTAACTCTGTCGGACCTGTCCCGTCGTTTTTTAAAATCATGCAGGTTTCCCGAGTATATACTAAAAACAACTGCTAAATATTTTTTGCGTTGCAGTTCTCTCACCTTTGAAACAAATGTCTAGAACGATTCTTTATCATTGCGCTGCGATTTGACCATAATTAGCTTAGGTGGGAGGGGGTTGTAGGGGGAGCGCTACGGTGAAACTTTGGTTCCCATAATTTAAAAATCTGCGCATGGCTATGGAAATATGTCTTAATAAATAGGAATATTTTCAAGAAACACAACATGAGAACAAAAAATGAAAAAAAATCGGAAATGTTTTCTCAAACTTAAAATTTTTGTGCATATCGTTTCTTAAAGTATGTGCCATATATTCTGGTATTCGCAAGACACATATCTATGATTTTTACATTCTATTAAGTAGGCGCCTAAAAATGAATAAAAAGTTGCAGACATGTATTTTCAGGTTGAGGAAATATATGGGGAAACTGCAAGTTAGAAGAGGTACAAACTTTTTCTGCCGCTAGAAATAAGAGAACTTTTTGATAGCATTTATATTCTCCCCATATCTCGCACACGTTATGAACATCGAGAATCACTAAAACTTTTTCTATGGTGATTACTAAAGAGTCCTCAATGTAGGACAGGACCTGCAGTTCTGAAGCGAAGAGCTGTGATCAGCTCTGAATCAAGAAAAAAAATTGATCATTTTCAAACGGTCTGTTTTGAATTTATAGCTTCCTTATCGTGATAATAGTTAAAAAAACGTTGCAAATAAACAAATACAATGCAGCACAGGAAAAAATAACGCTCTAGTTGTGCCTTCATGTTCTGTTCGCGCTCAGTCTGTCGCTTCACAATCTAATTTGTTCGATTCGCTGGTGGAAACTCGAATTCGAAGTCGTTTTTAGTCGCTTTCGAGAACCCGAGCCCAGTATGACAGACAGGCACCGTTCATTTCACATCATGGTGAACAAACATAAGACACACAATGTCTCGAAGATGATGAAAATCTGGACAAACGGTGCATCAGAAGGCAACCAGAAAAGAATCATGGATTTTTTTCTTATCGGTATACCAAGTTCTACATATTTCTACAGCCTGTTTCTTTTATGTGAGGCTGTGACCTGGTGGAGGCATGTGATATTCCACAGCCTGCATCACATGACGGGGAGGGGGGGGGGGGCTTCTGCTCAACTGCTAGGAGTGGTCGAGTGGTCTCCTTGAACAGGTACTTCCAACTCAGATAAGCAACTACGAAGATGCTTTTCCGTGGCAGTTTGCGTGCGTGTGCTCACGCACATTGAAACGCAAACATATGGGGGCTTACTGAGGTGTGAAAGGATTCACACCTGGCGTGTGATGTCGTAACGTAAAACTTTCCACTCTACCTAAGTATATTATCGCCCAAGTACTTCTCAGCTGTTAGGCACATGAAAATCCGGGTGAGGCCACTCTTGTCTACTTCAGATGAGCAGGCATGGGTTTTCGGGGGACCTAGTGGACCGCCATCATTTTCACTTAGTTCTACGACTTCATTTGTTGAAGCGAAAGCTTCACTACGGGACCTCGTACTTCGATCGCCGGGTGCCTAGTTTTGACCTCCAGCTGAGTTAGACGTCAAAGCAGGAAAAAGGGAGAAAAAATTCAGGGGCACTTCGACTGTCTAAAGTGCGTAGAGGCGAAAGCGTTTTCCGCACCACTTTGCATATGTGACACTGGTGACGTCAGCACTGAATGACGTCACACATAATTGGTTGGTTTATCGGTTTATTGGGGTTTGAAGTCACAAAGCAACTCAGGCTATGAGGGATGCCGTAGTGAAGGGCTCCGGAAATTTTGACCATTTGGGGTTCTTCAACATTTTTTTGAGGAAAGGAAATGTAAATTGCTAAATTGGTTTTTTGAAGAAAGGAAATGGCGCAGTATCTGTCTCACATATATCGGCGGACACCTGAACCGCGCCGTAAGGGAAGGGAGGAAGGTAGGAGTGCAAGAAGAGAGAAAGATGTGCCGTAGTGGAGGTCTCCGGAATAATTTCGACCACCTGGGGATCTTTAACGTGCACTGACATCGCACAGCACACCGGCGCCTCTTGCGTTTCGCCTCCATCGAAACGCGGCCGCCGCGGTCGGGTTCGAACCCGGGTACTCCGGCTCGGTAGACGGGCGCCTTACCACTGAGCCACCGCGGCGGGTAAATGGAGCAGTAATTCTCTGTCATCTCGGTGGACACCCGAACCACACCGTACAGGAAGGGAGGAACGCCACCACCCCTTCGGCGCGATGCCTTGCCCTTTGAACGCAACGCTTTTTGAGGAAAGGAAATGGCGCAGTAATTCTCTGTCATCTCAGTAGACACCCGAACCGCACCGTACAGGAAGGGAAGGACGCCACCACCGGTTCGGCGCGATGCCTTGCCCTATGAACGCAACGCTTTTTGAGGGCAGGAAATTCTGTGTCATATCGATGGACACCCGACCTGCACCGTACAGGAAGGGAGGAAGTGGGAGTGAGAGAAGAAAGAGAAAGAGGGGCCGTAATGAAGAAACAGAATTGTATTTGAGGAAAGAAAATTATGCACTAACTGTCTCGCATATCTCAGTGGACACCCGTCAAAACGCGAACACATCTGTCGACACGGACGGAGACACGGCTGCCGACCCGGACGGAGACACGGCTGCCGACACGGACGGAGGCACGGCTGCCGACACGGACGGAGACATGGCTGCCGACACGGACGGAGACACGGCTGCAGACACGGATTGCTAACGACAGCATGAGGCATTCGCCTTAAAAAAATTGAATCAATATTGATGACTGGGAGTCGAGCCTGCGTCTGCGTGAAGAGATCTCCCTTAAGGGCCGCGCAGTGAGATCACTAAACTATCGCTGCTTTTTTTTTCTTCAACATGGTATTTCTTACAATGATGCGATGTTGATGTACATGAGCTATCTACAAACAGTGGCACATCAACACGCAAGAATGAGAAAAGAGTCAATTCGGAGCACATAGCGAATACATCATAGCACGACACATCGAAGCAACAAATAACTGTATTATGTAAAGACTGCTCCCCCCCCCCCCCCATGTAATGCCCTAAGCCAAGGGCCCTTAAGGGTAAATAAATGATGATGATTATGAAAAAAAGAAAATGAACAACACAGCACTAAGCGTGAGTAGAACTCCGGTTGATACTCGATCTGGGAATACAATTCTTCTAGGTGCACAATCATTCTGCAGAAATGGTCTTTGGCAGAAACAAAAAATTCACAATTTCGGTCCATTATGCGTGTTTGCCACAGGCTTTGTAATCTTATTAAAAATAACGTATCGAAGGGCTCATCAACTAATGGTACTGCAGTGAAAATCGTACAGAATACGGCGTACAATTAAGACATTTATTCAATGACTGTTGAATGGTGTTGCAGAAAAGTATAACATCTATACAATAGATCAAAGAATGCTCACTCGTTCCAGGAGCAATCCCAAAGGCGCCAATTCACCGTAGAAACGAAAATACCCTTTTTATCTAGCCATGAAGTGGTAAGGTCTCAGTGTGTAGTTTAAAAAAAATGGTTTTCGTGCATGGCGAGAGCCAACACGCCTCGTGTTAAGCTGCACCACGCTCTCGCGCTATGCATCGGAGAGCGTCGTCTTGATCAATTTCAATCTGCTCCATCCCTCGGCGCTGCCTGCTCACCGTCGTCTTCTACGTAGCACAAAACCGTGTTTTCGCTCCGATTCGAATGTAGTAATCATTCCCGGTAGTTTTTTTCTTCAACCACAGCGAATTTGATATCCACTTGCGGTACGCACCAGCTGTTTGACTGCAATATGAGCATTGACGCTGACAAGCATTTGAACGCTCTTGGGAATATGCGTAAAAACACACTAAAGAAGTAAGGCTGGTGCGGATCGTAAATGAAATTCTAGGCGCTGTTCGACAGTGACTGAACTCTAAATGGTTCCGTTTTCTCTCAATCCTTACCATGGATGTTTAGAAAAGCTGTTCATTTTTCTAATACTATTATAAAGCTCAAGAAGCCTGCATTTAAAAGCTGCATGAGCCTTCTGGTGCACCATTTGTCCCGATTTTCCATCATGTTCCTGACAATGTGAGTGGTATTTCTGTACATCATGATGTCAGATGAACTTTGCCTGTCTGTAATACTAAAAATAAGGAGCCTCTACCTTGGCGCGGGTTCTCGAAAGAAGCTATAAAATGGCTTCTAATTCGAATTTCCGCCAGCAAATAAAAAAAGTTACTATGTGAAACAAGAAACTGAGCGCGACCGAAACATGAAGGTACAAATAAGGCATTAATTTTTCCTCTTTTGCATTGTATTTGATTATTTGGAACGTTTTTAAGTATTATCACGATCAGGTCAGAACAGGCCGTTTGAAAACGATCGATTTTATTTCCTGATTCAGAGCTTATCACAGCTCTTCGCTTCCGAACAGCGGGTCCTGTACTCAATTGAGGACAGTTTACTAATCAGCATAGAAAAAGTTTTACTGATTCTGTATGTGCGCCCAGAGTGCCACTGTATCCCATATGCAAGTCAATGACAAAATGAATGAGAGCACACAACACATTATGGGAAGTCACCATCGCATACCTCATCATAGAAGCACTGGACGAAAAAGTACTGCAACATTCACTCCTCCACCCAACGTCTTCAACTGTAGCTTAATCGCATCAGAGGGCTGAAACCATAAGCTAATCAGCATGCTGTATGCACAGGTGTTGATAAAGTAATTTTCTCTTGACAGCACAGTAATTTTCGCTCTTTCTTCATTCTGTAAACTCCCAACCTGCAAAGCAAACAGGAACACCAGCCCCGCAATGATGGTTAATACCTACAGAAGTTTTTTTTTGCCGATCAGGGATGCACCTGCCCACCTGAAGAGAATAACTCGGAACAGCAATGGCTGTGTTTGATGCTACAGAAAAGGGATAAAGCTGAACTTTGTCTAGAAATTGCCTCAGGTACCCGCCACACTGCTAGCAAACGTTTGCAAGTTCAGTCTGGAGGATTTCTGCGTAAGCTATTAACACAATCACGGAAAACAATATGAAAACATTCAGAGGCTTGTTATCGCTCAAAATTCTCGATGTACTAGTAAAATACTATCAGAAAGCAAAGCCGCCGATTGCAAGGCACCAACTACCGGCTAAGGAAAGAGTAGTCTTGGCTTTCCTTAAGCTAAAACACAATATATCGACAGGGTTTCTATGATACGTGTTCAGTTGCTCAGCCCCAGCTTCCAACAAAATCATTGCAGACGCTGTTACAGTCGCTTCCGAAATATTGGCAGCCAATGTCTCTCTCCCATCAAAAGGGGAAATTCTGGGGCACATGCCAAAGCATTTTAAGTATTTCAAAAATGTCCGCGTTGTGGTAGACTGCACTCAGCTTAAAATTGGTCAACCTGCCTGAGCTATGCACTGCGAACTTTCTCAGTGTACAAGAAAGGTTTGACAGCAAAATACCTAATAGGTGTTATGCCAGCTGGGGTGATTACTCATTTCGGTCAAGGGTATAGAGGAAGGGGACCTGATCAAGCTATTTTTGAGTTGAATGATCTGATCACACTGCTGGATCCAACATCCAACGCCATCGTGGCTGATCGAGGGTTTCAAATTTATGATATATGTACATACAAGCATGCCCAGCTTATTAAGTCCCCACAAAAAAAAAAGCAGCAGGAACCCTGAAAAAGTGATACACAAAGGATACACAAAATCGCATCAGCAAGGGCCCAAGTGCAGAGTGTCATACAAAGCATGGAAATATTTAAGGTCCTTCCAGCAAGAATCCCGTAGAGCATGTTGCAGGTGCTCGATGATATTGCCATGGTGATCGCAGGCATAAGAAACCTGTCAACGCCCATCCTAGCACCACATGGGTTTTTGAGATATCACACTGCAATTTTAGGTGTGCAAGGTGAAACTAATGCCTGTGTTTATGCCTTCAATGCAAAAGTAAAAGGATCGCAGAAAGACCGCAAACACGAAGCGGCTGCTTCATTGTATTCCTGTCATCCTTGCGCTTTTGTGCTAAAGACATGAATGTGAATAGAAATCACCAACTAGAATGGTTGCTTGCTGGGCTAGTTGTCTTTCACGACAGAGGTAGAGTGAAAAGAGCCCTGTCAGCGCTCTTTTCACTCTTTGTCTTTTGTCGTTCCTTCCTTAATGTTATTCGCGCTGTTACGTACGTTTCTATGAACCAACTACCTTTGCAAGCAACTCTCGCTAATGCACCACCTCTCTTAATTTCGTAGCAGACTTCAAAAAATAGTTGGGTATATTTTCCTCAATATCCTACAGTTACTTGCGCCTCTTCAAGGCGCAAGTAACTGCCATTTAGTTGTACAACTTGCACTCAGCCACACTTGCTGCTGTAGTATGTTAAACACTAAATAAGCGTGGTGCATAGCAGTGTGCAAACTAGAAAAGCTACCATATATTCATGCCGCCGCCGCGGTGGCTCATTGGTTACGGCGCTCGGCTGCTGGCCCGAAAGACGCGCGTTCAATCCCGACCGCGGCGGTTGAATTTCTTTGGAGGAGAAATTCTAGAGGCCCGTGTACTGTGCGATGTCAGTGCACGTTAAAGAAGCCCAGGTGGTCCAAATTTCCGGAGCCCTTCACTACGGTGTCCCTCATAGCCTGAGTCGCTTTGGGACGTTAAACCCCCATAAACCAAACCATATTCATGCTGCCGTATATAGCCATTGATGTACTGATGTCGACATACTGAAGATACAGTGCACGATTATGCAGCTGAATTTGACGTACTTCTCTCAATACTTTCAGTACTGAGAGAAGTGAACGTGAAAGGAAGAGCTCGTGAACGTGAAAGACGCACTACCGATTGAAGCCTTTCCGGGCGTTATCTACGAGATCCTATGTGATGATGGCCCCCAGGTTTACATTGGCGGAACGGGAAGTTCTCAAGACGACTCAACGACCACAAACGTGACGTAAGAAGTAATAATCACGGGATTAATGCTATTGCCCAGCATGTGTAAAAGCATGCTCACATGGTTGACTGGGGCCACGCCACTGTCGTCGCGATGGAAAGAAACGTTTCATCTCGACGGCGCACAATCGCTAATAATCCAAAATACACCAGCTACCATGAACCATATGCAAGGATCTATGCCACCCATCTACGCACGCTCGTTGCGCCACGTGTTGCGTATATAAGTCGGGATGATTCCTTGTCCTGCTCAGGGATCAAGGAACCCGTACGAGGTTCCGAAACGTCTAGAATTTCTTGAATTGGTCGGTGACCATGTTCTTTTCCTTTAAGACTTTCAGTACTTCATTCATTCAGTACTTTTTCCTTTAGAGTTTACTAGCAAGCATAGACCATTAGTTTAAAGCTTATAAAGGCAATAGCAGCATTGATTACGATCGGTTTGTGGTCTATGCTAATTAAAGCTTTAGGTTTCTTGTAAAGTAGCCTGTTTTATGCACCCTATATGTATAACACTGCAAGCACCAGTGGATCGTATAGATTTATTCATGTTATTTTTTAAAATGTGCATTAATTGTTAAGCACACGTCCTGCAACACCTGTCTTGGCTCATGCCAGCAGTATGAAAAAATAAAAATAAGTATATAAAAATGTGTATCTTGAACAGTGCTAGAGCATGATCATGAAAACACGAAGTGGAAAAAAAAACACCGATAAACGGAAGCTAGATAGGTGCGTAGAACTGTCTCACCTTGAATTTGTACCTCTTAATGCTATTACAATACATGACACCTCCTCCTTAATGCTGTAGAATTCCTCTATATCAGCACGTAGATCATAACCGATGAGATATACCAATGCTGGTTGTCGTCCGTGTCGTCCGTCTGCTAAAGCCCGATAGAGAGTACGTGGCCGCCCTTTATCACTCTGTACGCTTATTAGCAAAGAGAGGGTGGAGACATTTTTCTAGATAATCACAAAGTAAACAAGGGAGGGAAAAGCCTCAGGTTGCTTACAGGGTGCTTCGACAAGAGAACTTATCTTTGTCTGGGCACAGCGTTCATTATTCGCGGGGTTTAAACATAATGTTCACTCCGAGGAGGAAGACCCGGGAAAAAAAGGAGGGTGTAAAGTGGGAAGAGTTTTAGGATGGGGAGGGTGAATCTTGTCCTGATAGGACAGCCGCTGAAGAAGATTAACCGGTTGACCTGCAAAACTGTGAAAATTAGAAGGTCACAACAGTAGAAAGGAATCCGGGGGCGTGGAGCGTAGAGATAGCGAACTTCGGCTTGATATACAGTTGCGACAAGTAGCTGGGTATGACTGGCTGCGTTGACCTGAAAACACGGGTGAGGAGCAAAGGAGCATGGCGGAACCAAATATTAGGGGGCAGAAAGATAAATTCAAGGAAAAAGAGAAAATTGGAGCGAATTCAGAGAGAGCGTGAAAAGAACGGAGGGGGGGGGGGGGGCGCAAGGCAACAATAAAGGGATGACTTGAAGAAAGAGAGAAGAAAAAAAGAGACGAGGAAAATAAAAATGCGATGTAGGACGGGTTGGGGCGGAGCGATAGGACGGAAGAAACGATAAAGAGGCCTGATGAAGTAGTGTGAAATGCTCTGACCATGTGCAAGGCCTTTTTAAAGAAGTACGGTAGTGCCGGAATGCACCTATGAGGTTCTATGTTTCCTCTGGATATGGTGATCACTCCTAGTTGTAAGGTTTGAACGTTGTGGATTAGGAATGCGTCTGTTTTTTGTTCCTTGCAGGTTCATATACACCCCGCTGCCTATGCACCATGAAAAGCGGGGCGCACACCTGGTCATGCCTAAATATTCGTTGCTTTAACGCTTCGGGAGAACTGCTGAGATACCTTTATCGCAACTGCGTTGTTTTTCAAAACAGACTGGCGCGTCGAAGCCGGGTCAATTAAGTCAAGGATGCGGATGTTTTCAATGGTGGCATAAGAGAAGATATCTGTTCTGTTGCGAGATCAGAGTGAGGCATTTAATGAAGTAGGTCATGGCTACTGCGACGCGGGAATTAACACACATGCGCATCGGCAGAATTAAAAAAAATGAGTAGAACTGTAGCTCGTTATATTCCGCAAAGCCAGGAGAGGGCACATGTGGTGTTCTGTGCTGTCATAGCTGCTTAGTGCGGAGGTGTTCAGTTGTCGGCTATTACGCATGCGCCCCGCGTAGCGAGGTTGACGGTGTAGGGAAGAGGCGCGCCACTGTGGCGCTGCACTGGCACGCGTTGCGCATGCCCTGCAGCGGGCAAATGACCTCCTCTCGGAAACAGTAGAGGAGCAGTAATTTAACACCTTCATCCACGGCTTATGGTCTTGAGGTACAAACGTTTGAAGTATCACATTGGCTTTAGAGCCCTACCGAGAAAGCATGGGAAAAAATTCCACCTTCCGTCAGTGTCGGCTGGAATTTCGAATTAAGGCCAAGGCCTTTCATCATTTACATAAACGACATAGTTTTCATTAAAAGCACCCAACTTTCATAATACGTTCTGATAACGCGAACCTATTCTTCACTTCTAGCGTCACTTAAGAGTCTGACAGAAAGAGCAAAAAGTAGTCGACGCCTTTTAAATGACTAGCCAATCATAGTTTCACTATAGCTATTAGAATTAACAAAACGGAAGTCGTGTGTCATTTAGCAAAAAATAAATCAGTGTGCGATACTGACATTTTACTTACCAATGGGTCAGTGCAGTTGTAAGCGGTCCCTGTCGTAGAAACTTAAGGAGACTTCTTCGAGCAGCATTTATTATGGACAATACATGTTGATAAGTGAGCTAGGAAGTTATCAAAGTTAGTCGGCATACTGAGCAAATAGGGCTGTTTTCTCTCACAAAACACAAAACTCATTCCCTTTATTTCGATGTTCGCTTCTGTTTTAACTACTCTTTTTCAGCCTGGGGAACTACTACATTCTTTGATCGAAGTAGAAGGACAATAAGAAGGACAATAAGACAATAAGAAGTATTGAAAACATCCTCCGCAGCATCACGACTAAACCTCTTTTTAATTCTTTCAACATAACAGCGATACCTGAACTGCATGAATGAATAAAGTGTTTATTGCAAAGAGGTAAGACACTGAGCCGCTTTTGGAAAATAAAGAGGACAAATGGGGTGTAGGTGCAGAACCAACTTCTAGCAGGTCGTCTTCATAGCTGTATGAGCTATGCGCCACAAGTCAGTCGACCTCTCTTACACTCCTCTAATCAGGCCGCTCTGACTACCGTATGCTGCGATGGCATGCAGCGCTGCGGTTCTTGATATTATGGGGTCTGATAGGATGGCCATGTCTTCATGTGGTGTCTGCTTAATTGTGTGCTTCTTTCGCGAGAAAGATGGCCAAGTCAATATAAAATGCTGGATAGCCTCCGTCAAACGTATGCAGCCCAAGAGGCTTGTGTATAAGCTGTTTACCGGCGCCTTCTAGCAGGTGTGGCAATACAAAGCTTGGGAAAATTAAGGAGGCAAAGCCATTCCTCTTTCGAGAGATTACGGCCTCTGAGGATGCATAGCCAGGCAGGCTACAAACCTCACAAGCAAACTAGTTTGGCTGTATACTTTTTGACGGGGAACGTATACATCTGCTCTACAGTGTTCATGGCAGTCGGTGCATCTGTTGTGCACACATGCGTCGTGTCTGGCAAGAGACCACTTGTGAATTATGTACAGCTTGGGCGCTTCGTTTGCAATAATTTTAAGGAGATCGCTTCTGGCCCAGTGAGCTTTCCCGTATCGTCAATAAAAAAAAAAGCCCAATAAAGCGGTATAAGAGAAGTAACACCGACTGAAATTTTCTTGAAACTCTGCCCCACCTAAAATGCAGAGAACATACTCGTGCCATCACGACAACGCAACGACAGATTGAGCTCCTCAAAACTGTCCTCTGACGCAGTGAAGACTGAGCCGAATTACAAGTTGAAGAGCTCGGCGCTTTCTCAGCATCCTCAATATTTCGTCGTCCATCTTTGAGGCTAGGAACCGAGACATTACCCTTTTTGTTTCGCTCTAAAACTGGCCAAAATTTCTTTGGTTCGTCTTTCATTCTATTATCTAGAGTTTCCAAGTCAGTTGACTCTCACGCCTAAAACCATCGTTTAATTTGCAGATATATTTCTTAGTTCACTAGCATTTATCTGCCGAAAGATTTCGTCTGAGTATGCGTCAAATTCTCTGCCATCGACGCAGCGATCTTGTAAACCAGGGTTGACTTTTTGTACGCCATCTACGTAAGATGAAAGATGGTACAAAGGAGTTTCTTAACTGCCATATCTCGTTCTTGAAAAGTGTCCAAAAGTTTTGCTACCGAACTGGTACAGTAAGTGTCTCCAATAGCACGAAATATGATTGAAGAGATGTACCCGAGCAGCAGTGGTAATCGTCCTAATATTGGAAACGTATGGGCAAATGCTAGTCCCACAAAGGGCCAGAGTAAAGCCATCCATTTGCAATATCAGGCCAATTACCTGTGATGCTTGGGGTGTTTATTTGCAAGATGTTTGCTCTAGCGTAATAAAACATGCGTCGAATGTTTTCGCAAGTATTTTTTATGCACTGCATAACCATTTCAGTAAGCACAGCATCATGGTCACTGATTCGCAAAATTTCTGTACTGAATCTCTTCAGAAACATTTGTGAAGAAAAGGTCTAAGGCATGGTCACCTCGCGTAGGCATCAGAACAGACTGTGATAGAGCGTGATAATTCATGAAATCAGTCATAATGCTTTTAAACCCATGCGTAGTTTCACACGTGAATGGCTGATCGGGCTGGTCGAAATCAGGAAGGTTGAAGTCCCCCCCCCCCCCCCCCCCCCTTCCCACCACGATATTGTCAGCCGTGATTATTTCTGAGGAATCACCAAACATTTAATGCATGTCTTTTATTTGTCGGAGGCCGATAATAGGAGCATACTGCCAGCACTTTACTTTTAGAGAGTTTCAACTGATACCATACAGCCTGGGATGAATTTCCAGGCATAGTTATCTGAATAGCTTGGACGGTTTTATCCACAAGTATAAACGCGCTCCCTCCTTGGCTACTCCTGTCTTTTCTGAAGCATGCGTAGGTATCTGGGAGACCTCACTATCCGTTATACCTGCGTCAAGCAAAGACTCAGTACCGATAATTGGTTGGACTATGCGCAGCAAATTATCAAATTCTTGAACTTTATTTTTTATGCTCCAGCACTTTATGACTTAATAGGAGAGAGGGCCAGGGGCACATTTTCGCGGAGGCTTGTGCTGCACTACTTTGTTTACGGTTTCATCGCAGGTAAATTTTACATCACTAATATACAGCGTATCACTCCTAAGCTTTAGTCTCGTGAGTCCTCACTTTTGTTTTCCTGAGCGAATTTCTAAAGACGCCTTCTATTTTTTTTTTGCACAGGCTTACACAAATTCTCTTATACCCTCTTTTCTGAGCTGTTGAAGCATTCCGCTTGTCCCAAAATGACGTTTTTTTCTTTCACTGATGGGAATCGAGCAATCATAGGGCGAATTTTTCCTTTCTCAAACCTGCCTACTCTCTGTGCTTTCTCAATCGAATTCGGTCTCATTCCAAGCTTTGTCATGCACATTTCTGTGATTGCTGCCTCAGATCCCCCGCAAGTCTCATTTTCACTGGTATCGGTTGTACCAAAGAACACAAGGTAATGCTGTCTACTTCGATTTTCAAGATCTTTCAATTTTACTAGTAGAGAAAGTGCCGTCTGGGTTTCTACCTGACAGTGCGTCATACAATCCACCACCTCTGTCTCCAATTTTGCCAGTACTGCAAACTTTTCTTCAGTGCGCCTTAATCGTGCTGTAAGATCCCTTATTGCGACACTCTGTGCTGCTTGATTGGTTTCAATAGAGGCAAGTTGCGTTTTGATTTCGTCCCGGCCCTCCAATAGCTTTTGCCAAGTACCTTTGATACAGGGACCTGGGTTCATCTCTTCATCACCACAGATTATTAACAACATGAACTAAAAAGCAAAACGATGCAAGAGCAAGACGCGTCGTCGTTCCCAGTATCGGGCAACAGAGTGCCTTCTTACGCAGTTGTACAATATATGGGGGGGGGGGGGGGGACCTGCAAAAGGAGTGGAAAGTGCTTGAGCGGCCCTGCAGACAGGGTGCCGGTTACACGCCCCCCAAATGTGATCGACCAAAACTGCATCGAAAATCTCCTTTAAGGACTAGATCCAAGGAAAGCGTCTTGTTCCGACTGCCTACCTAATGCCTTACTGAAGTCTTGTTGCCGCACAGTGTAATTTTACCTGAAAGTGTTTCATGAAAAATCCTTGAAGGACGGCATTCTTCCAAAAGACTGCGAAGGATAAATGTCCTGCCAGTCCACAAATCGGGTTCCCGCCGTACCGTCATTAACTACTGTACCATTTCTCTACCATTCTGTGTGATGCAAGTTTCTAGAATACATTTTATTGAAATCACTAGTGACGCATATTGGTACTAACTGATTGCTGAATCTCTTTCAGCACAGCTTTAAGCAAGGCTTATCTTGTGTTACGAAACTAACTGAATTCACCCACGACTTGGCGGCAACATTAGGTGAGTGATCCTCAGTGGATTGTATTTTCTTAAACTTCAAAAAAGCATTCGATGTAGTGCCTCATTTCTTTTTACTACAAAAACTAGCTTCTTATATTATTTCCACTCAAGTAATATTTTGGATTGGTGAATGCTTACGTGTTCGGCGCCAGTGTGTGCTTGTGGATGGAGCTGAATATAGCATTAGTGACGTCACCTCAGGAGTTCCCCAGAGGTCTGTGTTGAGACCCCGTCTCTTCCTGCTTGATATCAGTGTTATCAGCGTAAATAGCAAGTCATGCATAAGAATATATGCCGACGATTGTATTCTGTATAGAAAGCTAAGCTCGGACACTGATTGTACTTTAATTCAGAGTGACTTAAACATAATACATGACTGGAGCAAGGAATAAGGCATGAGCCTAGACCTAAACAAAACGATGTACATGGGGTTTTCGCGAAAAAAACGTTCCAGGGCACACTGACTGCACTGTCGCTAAAGCCTGTCAGCGGCTCGGTTTTTTTAGACGTAACACGCGTGAATTTCCTGAAATCACTTGGGATGTGTTCTACAAATCGCCTTCGCCTGTCACGTCAATACTAGACTATGCGTGTAAAATATGGGAGCCACTTACTTTAAAAGATAAAATTAAACTGGAAAAGAAGCAGACATTAGCAGCCCGGTACGTGCTTGGCAGGCCAGTACAAAAGGGGCTGCTAAACTCAAGCCAAAGAAACGCTCAACTGGGAAGCGCTTGTGCATCGCAGAAAGATGTTTCCCGTAAAACTACTTTATGGCATCTATTATTCACTTAATGGTGTCTCCCGCAACACCTATCTCTTTCTCCGTCATCACAAAGGAGCATTCTCTCCAAAAATGATTCTCTTCCTTGCCGCTGCTGTACGCACTTCATCCAGTGACGCGCTCTATTCTTCTCTACAAGTGCTACAATTTGTTTGAGACTGTTAGTTATTTTTTGGCTCTTCTTGCGATCCTGTTATACCTCCTGATGCTTTTCTTTGTTATGCGTAGCTTCGTGTGCAATGTAGCCGCAAATTTGCGAAGAGTCAAATGTATTACTCTCCACCCCCCCCCCCCAACGGTACTCTGTGTTGGCAAACACGCTGTGAGTAATACACAAAATGAATAAATAAATAAACAAATCAATGGTTCATTCCACTGACACGTACCAAATACGGACTACGAATTCTCAGTAATTACTTGCAATCATTACTTAATTCCTTGAGTTAGTCTGACGAAATTCTTTTTTTTTTGGATTTTAATGTTTTCATGTCCTTTTTTCTCCTGCACACTGTCGCTCGCTTATTTTTTTAAGTAGTGCAATTCTTTTTGTGGTGTGGCCAATGTATGATATTCAACAATATATGTCATCTATTAAGAGGGCACAAGCGCGGAATCAAGCTCCAGAGTTAGTAATTTTTGTCTGTGCCCCTAAAAGCTGGATGATGTCCATAAGTATTTCATTCGTTCTTGATTAATTAAGCGTTTGCTGTCGACTCATGATCTTTTCATGTAACTCTACACACTTTTCAGGATGTAAATTGTACTTCCTTTTGATTCATTTACGTAAGAACGAATCTTTACGTACGGTCCTTTAAATATGTCCATGTGTGTAGTTCCGGAGCCACACTAGCGCTCCGCGGAACACGGAGGCGTGGATTGTAAAAAGTTTCCGAGCAACATGAACGTTGAAAACTTGGCAAGTTGGGGCGAGGAGCCAACGCTAGCTTCGCAGAGAGTGTAGAACATACATCAAAGTCATTTTGGCGGGAAAAATATTTCTGCGGACGTCTGGAGGTTCACTGCGACACAAGAGACAAGGACGAAGAATCGAAGAGCGCGCACTAGCAACACAGTTTTTGGACAATCAGTTATAGAGGGTAGGGGCGGATACTGGCACCGCGAAAGCAGTGCTTATTGCATGGATGCAGCACGCGCTTCTTTTACCCGCGTGAAGAGAGGATCTAGGGGTGTTGAATTTTTCATTCTCCCTGCAATGATCTTCTTTGAGACCCTGCAGCGCAACAAGCTAACGAGGAGGGACTAAAGTCATTTGCATCATCGGATACAAATAATCAATAGCGCTGGAACTTTCTCACCAATGATACAAGTATTAATTAATGCATTCCTGAATGCTCCATATTAGCACCTTTATCACTCATGTTATCATTAACTACCTTTTTGTTCGTATTCATGCATCAAAATGTATTTTAACCATTTTTACCACTATCTACTTATCTAACGAAACCACTATGACATTTTTCAGCGGAATTCAGTATTAACCAACATAACAAAATGATATCACGATAATTAATCAGTCATTGATTAATCCCCGTGCGGCTAAATTTCTGACATGTAGAACTGGTGACAAAAGCCTTGCTGTAAACTTGTTTTAACCTGTGTTATTAATATTCCAACATGAGATCGCACATCATTACACGGCGCAATTTCATATTTCTCTCGTAACGTTTCCACTCACATCGCTCATCTGATGAAATATCTCAACAGACACCAGGCAGAATTTAATGTACTCGAATGAACGCATTGTTTTGAACCCGGGGTTTCAGGTTTGCAGCTGGCATAATTTTTTTTTTACTATTTGGGACGGGGGGCTGCCGAACGGTATTGGAGCTCGGCTGGTTTCTAGACTGTACGACCAACGCTTACAGAAAAGAGAACGTTGATTTGATGGCCACAATCAGGATAATTATTTGACAGGGTTATTTTCGTAAAATTGAGAGATTGTGTATGTTTCAGAAATATGTGAACATTTTCACGGACCAGCGTTTAGAGCAAAAACCTGTACACCTATCTGTAAGCATTGACCACGCGGCCTAAACCGTATCGCACTAGAATGTTCGCCATAGATGACTCGATGCAAATGCTAGCGCTTTGTACGCAAAACTGATTATTGCAGGAAGATGCCAGCTAAAAATATATTTGTAGTAGCGTTAAAATTATTACTGTTGACCCTTGTTGCAGCCTGCAACCTCAGGTCCACGTACTGCCCTAACATCGCGCTCATAGATAAAAGAAATCTCTCGAGGGGGAGCAAGTAAAAAAGGTGTTCTATTTCTAGAGGGGAGGATTAGGGACAGTCATGCTTTGATTACTCAGATCATCTGCAAAATATTAAGGGTTGCGCAACCAAACCGGATCTTTAAAATTCAGTTCCCTTGGAAAGCGGTGAAGAAGCAAAAGTAGTTGGGCATTTTGGTAAGGTTTCCCATTGGGTACGGTGGCGCGAAAAAAATGCACAACAGAACACATACACAACAGAAACATGCTTTAACTGCTTCTTATCTCTTTCGTCCCGTAAAGTGTTGACCTGATTTGAATAACAAAATTCCTGTTTTTCTATGGCGTGTATTTTTCTGTTTCCTTTATTTATTTATTTATTTATTTATTTATTTATTTATTTATACATACTGCAGCGCAATTATATGGGCTATGGCAGGAGTGGGAAAAACACTTCTGCTTCTATAATGCGCGATACAATTTTTGACAACCATTGTTGGCATTTTGTGATGCTACTTGTGTAGGAAATTCGCTCGTTACCTGCTGCCCTGCAATGTAGGGCAGAGCTGCCAACCCTAGGGATTTTTTCCCTAGATCTAGGAAATTTAAACGTTGTCTAGGGGAAAAGGGATTTTTGTTGTATTCTAGGGAAATTTTACTTTCTTAATGGGTCATTTTTATTTTTCGGTGTGAATCGGCTCCTTATTCACCGTTTCTTCACTACCTTGATTTTGAGATTCTGTCAATGCGTAATCTGCACGAGAGGCAAGCGTTGTTCGGCTCGGGAGGAGGTACGAGGATGACGGGACTCAGGGAGACTGTGGTGGACAACAAGACATTCTATTTCTATTCTGGCCAAGAAGCGCGGTTCCTTGAAACCACGGGCTGAAGGAGGTTTAGTGTGACTCCGCACCGCACATTCTTCGTCACCACGTGCGCTGCTTGTTGGAAGGGCTGGTCTAGTTTGGGCTTTCTTGGCTGGGTTCTGGTGAAATTCCGTAGAAGTAGAAATTCGTGATAAGTTTTCTTAGAACCAGCACCCGTGACTCGCCAGTTGACGGTTGTCACAAAACTCGGCGCATTATTGAAACAAAAGAACAAAAACAGCGCCGCGCGGACGCATATCGCCATCGCGGTTCGTAAAACGGTGCAGAAGGAAATCCCGGTAGCCGACTAGCCTTGCGTGCGTGCTGCCCCCTCCACCACTGCACGCGGTGCGAGGGGGGATTGCCGTCGATTCTTCTAGAATATTGGAGATGCTTCTACCCGAAACCGGCGGAGAGGGCGTAACCTTGCGTGGGTTATAACATTCGCTCCTCCTCTTCGCTCGCACACCTTCAGCGGCGCCACGCCAGAAAGTTTCTAATGCTCCTGGAAGCCACTGCCTGCTTTTGACCAATCAGGGACGCGCGCCCGGCGCGAAAAGGAGAAGGAGACTGCACGGCCGATGCTGTGCGTATGTGCGCGCCACCCTTGGCGCGAAGAGCAGACAAACGTCGAGCGAGCCTATATCGCGGTTTGGTTTGGTTTGGTTTGGTTTATGGGGTTTAACGTCCCAAAGCGACTCAGGCTATGAGAATCGCCGTAGTGAAGGGCTCCGGAAACGGATTTCCGGATAACGGGGGTCCCAAAAGGACTGATGGATTTTGAAAATCAATAAAAAAAAGACGGAATGAGATAGAATTGTATTTTTTGCAGCCTTACGCTGAGGAAATCAGGGAATTTTATCCCTTCAAAATTCAAATTTAATTTATATTTCTACCAACAGGTGGAGGCTATTTTCTTTGCAAACTGCGCCTCGTTTAAACAAAACTGTGTTCCAGGCGTTGCAACTCGAACACAATAAACACCCGCTGTTCAACGGAATAAACCATTTTGGTACAGCGGAATTGCAATCTCAATAGCACACGCTATCAGCTTGACGGCGATCTACGGAATGACGAGCTCAAATATGCTCCATTTATCTATACCTGTTTCATATCGCCTGCAGCGCCACGTGTTGGTGGAATTGTAAACTAAATTTGAATTTTGAAGGGATAAAATTCCATGATTTCCTAAGCATAAGGCCGCAAACAATACAATTCTATCTCATTCCGTTTTTTTTTATTGATTTTCAAAGTCCATCAGTAATTTTTGGGACACCCGGTAAGAAGGGCGTTGACCCCTGTCAGTTTAGTCCGAGCCACCATTTAAGCTTCCGTGAAGCGCGCCCGCTTGACTCTTCGGACACCACCACTCGCCCAGCCTCGGTTCAACGATGATGATGATGATGATTATGAAAAGCCTTTATTTAATAAAAGAGGTGAGGCTCTCTTAAAGAGCCCCGCAATGGGTGGAGTCTCCATTCCGGGAGCCCATTGGTCGAAGCCGCCAGCTTAGCCCTCTTGACCAAAGCCTTTAGGGCCTGAAGGTCCGAGCAGCCAAGCAGGGCCGCCTCCCATTCCTCTCTGGTAGGGTTGGGGTGGGGGGAGAGAGCTGAGTTGCGCTGGCAAGCCCAAGCCATGTGGTAGGTGTCAGCCACCTCGCCACAGTGTTTGCACCTGCCAGTGAACGCGGGATCGAAGTGTTTTAATACTGCCGGACACAACATTGTATTAGTGAATAGTCTAAGTAGAACGCGTTCGTTTGCTTTCCCCAGTCCCTTTGCAGGGGTGCCTATGCTTATAATAAGATGTTATATATTTGAACGAGAGTAAAGAGCCACCTTCAGGTTTCAGGTGCTCAGGAGCTAATGGGAACGCCCGGTGAATGAGTGCTCGGGCCGCCGCGTCTGCAGCTTCGTTTCCTGCTAGGCCCTGATGGCCTGGAGTCCAAACTATGCAGCGGGGAGTAGGATCGGTGTCTCGGCTGCAGTTCCTTAGTATTCATTCAGCTAGTGGAGTTATCCAGCCAGCCTCATAATTTTTACACGCTGAACGCGAGTCTGTTATGATGTGTTTTGATTTGGTATCAGAAGGAGCTAAGGCGATAGCAACCTCTTCAGCTTGTGTTGTGCCTGGGGCTCGAAAGGAGAGCCCATCCACCTGTATTTCTTGATGTATGACCGCGGCCGTGTACCACCCCCCGTGGGTTGGCCCGGCTACATCTACGTAGTAGACACCTTGCTTGTTGCCACAGTGGTGCGCTAAGGCTTCCGCCCTAGCCTGGCGACGACCACTATGGTCTTCCTTATCTATCTTAGTGGGGAGGGGTCGAACTCTGACGGCGCGTCTCCAGAGTTCGGGCACTCGGACCCGCTCCTGAACGTGGAAATCGTGTTGGATATGAAGCCGGGCTAGTAAGTCCCGGCCGGACTTCGTTTGGGCTAGCCTCGTGTATTGATTTGAGAGATGGGCTTCCTTGAGCTCCTGAAAGGTGTTCACCACTCCCAATGCAAGAAGTCTCGCATTGGAGGTGGAGACAGGAAGGTCAAGTGCCATCTTCATCATTTTACGGAGTATTACCTCAACTTTAGCTTCGTCGTGCTTCCGCAAGTGTAGATAAGGGACCGAATAGAGAATTCGGCTGATTACGAAAGCATGGGCCAGCCGAACTGCATCCCTGCTTCGCAAACCCCCTCTCTTATTGGAGACGCGACGGACCATACGGCCCACCTGGTCTCCAATTTTGCGGAGCTTGTGCAATGTTGTGTCTACTCTTCTTTGGTTCTTGATGAAGAGTCCGAGTATTCGAATTTCTTTGGCCTCATGTTTGGGGCCACTTGTTAAGGAGAGATGTATTTTGGTATTGTCCTTAGGTGATGCCCTAAGGTGTACAAATTCAGATTTGCTGGGTGCGCATTGGAGACCACAGTGCCCTGCGTAGCGATCCACTACGTGAGCGGCTGTTTGCAGGCATTCCTCCATGCGCCCTAAGTTTCCCTTTGTGGCCCAGATCGTGATATCATCGGCATACAGCGCATGCCGTATGCCTTCAATACCCTGCAACTGGTCCGGGAGATAGATAATCGCCAAATTAAAGAGTAGGGGGGATAGCACCGTGCCTTCTGGTGTCCCCAGCGTACCCATTTGATACGGACCGTATTCTGCCTCTTGGATTCTGATTAATGCTGCTCGATGGGTGAGAAAGTCTTTGATATAGTTGAAAGTGTTGCGGCCACAGTGGGTCTCATTGAGGTGTGTCAGTATGACGCTGTGTTTGATATTGTCGAAGGCTCCTTTCAAGTCCAAGGCAAGGACGACCTTGTCATTATGTGGATGTTCAACTGGTTGTATTATGTCTCTGTTGAGTTGGAGGAGTATGTCCTGTGCCGACTTATGTGGGCGAAAGCCGCACATAGTGTCTGGAAACGTATTCCGTTGTTCCAAGTATTCGGAGAGCCTATCTCGCACCATTGTCTCCATTAGCTTGCCCACACACGAGGTGAGCGAGATAGGCCTCAAGTTGTCTGTGTGATTTCCTTTCCCGCCTTGGGGATGAAGGTTACTAGAGCTGTTTTCCAATCAAGGGGGGCGGGGTCTCACCCTTCCATATAGTGTGGATGTATTCCAGAAGGGTCTCATACGCCTGGTCAGGGAGATTGGCCAGAAGCTTGACTGTGACCTTGTCTCGTCCAGGCGCAGTGCCCCTTCTCATTTTAACCAGGGCTGCCTTGAGATGAAAGAGCTGGAACGGTTCGTCTAACTCAGGATTATCTTTTCCTGCGTAAAGATACTCCTGACCACAAGGGTCCTGTTTGCAGAAGAGATACTTGTCCCTGAGTGTGTCTGCGAGTTGTGTTGTGCTGCCCTTGAAATTATGAAGTGCTCGTTGTAAGTGGCGCTGTGTTTCGCCCCGGGTCTGCGCGGGGTCTATAAGGCTGCGGAAAAGCCTCTAAGTGTTCTTCCCGGACATCTGCCTGGCAGCCGTGTTACAGCGATCTATCCAGTTGGCGTCAGCAAGTTTTGAGGCATACTGAGCTGCTTTGTGAGTGAGATCTAGGATGCGCTTCTTGAGTGTTCTGTTATGTTTCTGTCTTTTCCAACGTTTCGTGAGACTGCGGCGGGCTTCTCAGATGTGGAGTAGATGGTTGTCCACCGCTGGGCAGTCCTCCGTGGTCTGTATCTGTGTTTCGTGTTTCTTGAGTGTTGTCATAGTGTTTGGGCCCACTGCTCGTATACATCTTTAACCAGGCTGGTTGTGGGCAGGGACTTTCTGAAAGCCTGCCAGTCTGGGAGTCGAGCCTGTGTGAGCGGCCTTTTGAGAGGCCGCGTGTGAATTAGTGTGTTAATGATGGAGTGGTCACTGCCTAGTGTGTCTTCTGTATTGTTCCATTCCACGTGTTAGATGTGTTTGGAAAGTGTGAGATCAGGACACGTGTCCCGAGTCACAGAGTTTCCCATTCGTGTGGGATGTGCTGGGTCGGTCTGGAGGGTGATGCTTAGCGTAGAGATAAGCTCCGCTAGCTTTCTACCTCGCGCCTCCCCCTTTTTGTAGCCCCATAATTGGTTGGGGGCATTGAAATCGCCCACAATCAATAATGGGTCGCGACCCGCTATCTTCAGTGCCCGGCTGAAGATATCTGAGAAAGTAATATGTTTGAGCTTTGGCGGACAGTATATATTCAGTATGTGTACAGGGGGGTCAGAGCGTCGCAGGGGTAACACGGTGACCATAGTGTACGAGTATGTTATATCTATGTCGAGGTCTACCTCCTGTGCTGTGTATGACTTATGTACAAGAATACAGGTGGATGGGTCCCGCTGAAATGTGTTGTATCCAGAAATTTTTGCTGAAGCCCCAGGTTCTTGAAGCGCGACGATGGCGGCACGAAATTCTAATGTTTCTAGGTAAAGGCGTAGGTGTGCTCGTTTCGCGTGGTCGCGAAAGCCTCTACAATTCCATTGTATTATGCCCAAAGGTTCCTGTTTTGTTTTACGAGGTGTATGCTTAGTGCCCTGAGCCATGATGGAGGCTAGAGGCTGGCTGGCTCACCCCACTCACTGCATTGCTGTTCTGCACCGCAGCGAGGAGGTTATCCTCATTCTCTTCCTCATTAGCGTCGTGGCAAATTTTGGATGGGCGGCCTACTTCCTTTACGGGTCCTGCACGCCTAAATAATTTTGGGCTAGTCTGTATCCAGGCTATAATGTTTTGGGTGCTGAGTAGTGGACACAGTTAGTTGCTGAGTTATGGTTGTTACGAGCTGCTGCATTTGTGTTTGGATGATTTGTGTAATAATCGCTGGTAGTTGGGCCATGTGATCGGCCACATTTTGCTCAATATCCGTCATGCGGCTTTCCATGTTTGCAGTGAGCGCAGCACTTGACGGAGCGACGCTCGAGCACGCAGACGCCGATTCACCAGTGTCCTCCATTGTTTCCGAGACAGGTGGCTCTGCCCTAGCGTTTTGTAATGCGTTGACTTGGGATTGTAGCTGCGCGTTCTGGTTTTTGAGAAACGCTAGCTTTTTTCTCTGCTCAAGTTCGAGAGGGGAAGGGGAGGGAGAGGAAATAGAGGCGACACCCGCCCAGTTGCTTACCTTTGATGTTGAGGGTGGGTTGTTGCCAAGGGGGGGGGGGGGGGGGGGGGGGGATCCCCGGCTTGGAAAGCTGGCGGCTTGGCCCCGGTCCCGGATTTCGCCTTTTTAGAAGCGGAAGGTGGTTGGTTTCCGCTTTCTTGTTGCCCGGCAGTATTGTCGGACTTTCCCGTCTTGTTTCCAGGCGACTTGCCCGGCTTGCTTGGTTGCCCCGCTTGTTGCTGCTGGGCTAGCGGTCTCGATCGTTGGAGACGCCGAAACTGGACCTTGCAATCCGCGGAGACAGTCAAATGGGCCTGCCCGCAGACCATGCAGCATGGGGTGCAGTCATGTTCTTTTAAACCCTGCTCGGAGGCTCCTACGTTATTCCCGCAAAATCCACATCTTCCGATGTCCGGGTGTGGGCAGTTGTCGACCCGGTAGCCGATGGTCCCGCAGCGGTAGCATGCAGGGATCGTCCGTTTATATTCTCGCATAAGTGTGCATTCACAATTGTAATGCACGTAGCGGGCACCTTGCGGCCCACAAAGGTGAGCACCGCCACATTTGTGTTTCCCAGTTTGCGCTCAAAGGTATCTCACCTCCGCGCCACTGCACCTTATTCTTGAGGGTAGCCGTCGTCTCATCAGCCCGCACACTGATCACACTCCGGCAAACCTCACCATTAAGCTTCACGTGGCCCCGAAATGGATGGGAGTCCGCTCCGGTCTTGAGGTCAAAGTCTTTAGTCAACTTATTTGCTGCGTCGATGTGTTGAGTTCCACAAACCACGAGGTTCTGGGTCCAGACTGGCCATATGCTGAGCGCGGCGCCAGCGTCTCCTCCCACATACTGGGCAATAGCCGCTCCCAACTCGCCGTGCCGGAAAATCGCCTTGAGGTCCATGGTTTTCCTTGGCTTGAGAACCACAATGATGTCTTCATCATCATCATCATCATTTATTAGACCCTTAAAGGCCCCTGGGAGGGGGTATTACATAAGGGGGGGGAGTAGTACATTCATCATGACTCACATTGGTGGGGAAAAAAAGAAAAAAAAAAGAACAAACAAGAAAACACACACACAACAAAAGCATAAAGAGAAATAAAGTCACGAAAGGGAAATGAAACCATTTATACAGCAAGATAACACATCAGACGTTCCTTAAACCTTTCTGGACCGCTTTCAATGACAGCCGATTCTGGAAGCCGATTCCAGTCTTGAATAGCGGCTGGCAAAAAAGATTTGTTAAAGGCATTAGTTGATCCGTGTAAACGTTGGATGCTCATGGAGTTGAATAAACGGGATGACGTGCGCACAGGAGGGACTAGCAGGGACTCGCGTAGGTTAGGAAAATTGTGATATAATTTGTGCAATAAACATAAGCGAGAAACTTTGCGTCTAAGGGCTAGTGGACTGATAGCGATGGATGACTTGATAGCGGTAATGCTGTGGTGAAAATCGTAATCTGAAGTAATGAAGCGTGCCGCACGATTCTGAATGGATTCAATGGTGTTAATTAAGTAAGCCTGGTGAGGAGACCAAATTGCTGATGCGTACTCAAGTTTAGTGCGAATGAAAGTCTCGTATGCTAGTTTACGGATTGATTGCGGAGACAGTGAAAGTGACCTTCTAAAAAAACCCAGTGTTTTTTATGTATCAGCAACGAGTTGAGTGATGTGTTTTTCCCACGTCAGTTTGCTGCTGATTGTGACACCTAAGTACTTATATGATTCAACCAGCGAAAGGATAGTTGATTGAAGAGAATAAGGATACGTAATATTGGAATGCTTGCGTGAAATTTGCATAAATTTGCATTTAGTGATGTTCAGCTCCATCAACCATTCGGAACACCCATTATCTATTTTTTGTAGGTCATTTTGTAGGATAACCTGGTCGTCGTGAGAGGAAATGCGACGATATAACACACAGTCGTCAGCGAAAAGACGAATGGACGAAGATATGCCGGATGGGAGATCATTGATAAATATGAGAAAGAGCAGGGGCCCAAGCACAGAACCCTGCGGCACGCCTGAAATCACTTCATGAGTTGCTGAATGATAACCGCCGATGACGGTATATTGAAACCGGTTAGTGAGGAAACAGTTAATCCATGATAGTGTGAGGGGATCAATATTGAGGCAAGAAAGTTTTGACATAAGACGTCGGTGCGGGACGCGATCGAACGCTTTTGAAAAGTCTAAAAATATGACATCGGTTTGAAATAATGATTCCAAATGCAAATGAAGGTCAGTAGTGAATTCAAAAAGTTGTGTCTCGCATGAAAGACCGGGGCGGAAGCCATGCTGCTTAGAAAAGAAAAATGAGTTATTGTGAAGGTGGCTGGCGACTTGAGAGTATATAATGTTGCATCGTGGTGGAGCAGCGCAAAGGACGGGACACAAGAAACAAGAAACAAGGAAAGACGTACACAGGCGCTGCAACAGCACCACGATGCAACAGCACCAACTAGCCCAGCAACTTGCTCTTCTAAACTTCATATCTTGTTCATCGGGCTCTGTTAACAGCGCCTGTGTACGTCTTTCCTTGTTTCTTGTTTCTTGTGTCCCGTCCTTTGCGCTGCTCCACCACGATGCAACAGCACCAACTAGCCCAGCAACTTGCTCTTCTAAACGTATATAATGTGTTCCATGAGCTTACATGCAATGCACGTTAATGAAATTGGGCGATAGTTGGACGGATTTGAGCGGTTTCCTGATTTGAATACTGGCACTACCTTGCTTAGTTTCCAGTCTTCCGGAAGCGAGCTGTCGGTTAATGACTGGGTGTATATGATTTGCAAGATCAGGCTAGAAATTATTTTAGTGGACTTCAGAATCTTCGCGGGGAGATTGTCAGGGCCGGGGCTGGTAGAGAACTTAAGGCTGTCAATAAGTTTCTCGATTCCTTGTGCAGAAATATGAATGGGCGGCATCTGGTTGAGGTGTGAGCGAGGTAAGAGTTCGGAGTTCATTTTCGGCGTCTCTTGCGGGCGCCAAAGAGCAGTCTTGTTATACAGCGGCAGCGAAGCGCGATCGCTGCCGGATGCCTGTGTTGATTTGAGCGACGCCATCCATGCACCGCCCTTGGATGTCTAGGGACGCTGGGCCCGCTTGCGCATGGAAATCAGCGTAAAGAGAGAGGCCTTCATCTTCGATGGGCGGAGAGTTGTCTTCAGGCTGTTGAATGTCGATTTCAGTCCAAGCCATTGCAGTGGGATCATAGCCGCGTTGGGTAGTGGTCGCCATAATGCGGTGGCTTCGGGGAAGTTCCCGCGCCTACGGAATCGAGGCTAACCTTCGGCAGGTTTAGCGTTCCGCGGCGTGGCGATGAAGAAAAAGTACCATAAAACAGCCAGTTTTGGGCCTACCTGCTCAGGACCAGTACTGGCAGGTTCCTCTCGATGTTGGGAAGGTGATAGTAGCGATTTCGGTGGGGTCACACGAAAAGTTCCACGGTTCCTGGGGAAAATAGCAGGAGCCGATACACCGCACCTCTGGTCTCTCCACGCGCTCGCAGCGCCCCCTCGGTTCGACGAGGCAGCGCGCACAATTCTGCGGAACGGCATCGTCGTGAACTTCTGATCGTCGGACTGTGGCAGTGCTCGGTGAACGAATTATGTTTTGCTTATTTTCCTCTCTCTTATGTTAGTGCACTTTAGGTGCAATATCCCTTGTATTCGTAGTCTCTCTCGGATGTAATTTTGCCTGAGTTGTATTGTTTTGTTAATAGCTTTGTGTCTTAATCGCTCGTACGAGTGATTGTGTAATCCTGTGTATCGTCTGATTGCTGCATTAACTTTGTTTTGTTAGTGAACCTTTGGCTCAGACCCAGTCTCTGGCTTGCGACCGGCGAAAGCTGGACACCAAACGACGAAAAATTTCTTGTCACTTGGTAGCTGGTCTCCGCTGAGCTTGCCACGCTGAGTCGAGCGCATCTCCTTTGAGTCCGAGACCGCTACCCCCCCACGCTCTAAGGGTGCCTGGTAACTTCACGCTAAAGTGCGCGAAGTTGGGTGATAACGGTGGGGTGGCTAATTGAACTTTTTGAGCACGAACTTGACCCGGATGCAAGCAGAAAGAGTCCATTGGTAATTGCTGGGATTACAGGTCCATGCTCTTTCACAACAGCGCTGCCGACTTCTTATAAAGTCTCGCAGGCATGCTAGCCAGTAGACACTCTCACAGTGTATGTCACCGCCAGCATGTCGTCGTGGTCCGACTGTGACCTGCAATGCCCGCAAGCTCCAATGAAAGCCAAGGTATACGCGCAAAAGTACCTTGAAAAATGAGAAGAGGACGGCAAGTACAGAGGCTGGCTGATGAAGTGCAAGAAAGGATCGCTGCATTTCTACTGCAAGTCGTGTTTTGCTGATTATAAAGGTGGAAAATTGGAATTAGACAAGCACACAGCAAGCAAGGAGCACCAAGCAAGCGCTGCAAGCATAGTAAAGACGCAAACGCTTTTTGACATGCCCTGTTTGAGCGCAAACTCAGAAGTTGAAAAGGATGTCAATGAAGGAGAAATAAGGTTGGCTGCTCTCGCTGTTGAACACAACCTTCCGCATGCCATGATGGCCCACCTCGTACCGCTAATAAAAGCGGTGTGCCCCGATTCCAACATAGCGAGAAAAAAATGTCTTGTGGCAGAACGAAGTGCACTGCAATAATCAAGGGAGTGCTCGGAAAAGACGGCAGCGACAACCTGATCGCTTTACTCAGAACATCACCGTTTTCACTCATCGCGGACGAGTCTACGGACCACCTTTCTCTCGTGGCAAGAGTTGCCAAGGAAGACGGGGCCGTGACTGACGCCTTCTTAGCCTTGCTTCCTGTCCAGGACGGTACTGCTGTTGGTTTGCACAGGTTAGTGTTCGATTTCTATGCAAAAGCTCTTCATAAAGAATATGGCACTTCAGAGGACGTGCGTTGGGTGGACGCCGCGTGTGGTCCAGACCGTTCAGTAGCTGTGGCTTACCATCCAGCAGCCGCCCCACTTACCCATTTCATAGACCGCCCTTGTACCCCGGAAGAAGCAGAGGAAGCAGTTATAGCAATAGCCATTGCCGAAACCAATGCGGCTTATATAGTTAGTGATTCAAAAACACCCATTCTTAACTTCGCCCGCGGACGCGTCCAAACACCCGTGTGGAAGATATAGAGAATGTGCCTCTAAATTCTGATAGGCTTATTGAGCTCGTGTGGGTGCCGGCTCACTCTGGCAATCCTGGAAATGAGGCCGCCGATAACATAGTCCGATGACTTATTTGCCGGGCAAATGGCGATCCCAGCCGGGATTTCTCGAGGGAGCGGGCACACACGTTCTCTGAACTGACTCAACAAGCACGCCCTGCCCGTCGACTCTATCCCCCTCCCCACCCCCGCCTATCCCACTCCCAACAAATCCTCTGCAGGCGACTCCAGACCTGAACTCTTCGTACCCCTCAGCTTCTATCCTACTTCAGCCATGTTTCCCCACAGTGCACTCTCTGCAGAGAATCGCACGCCACCCTGGGCCACATCCTCTTTCTCTGCCCTGCCGATCCTCTCCCGCAGGGACAGCCCGCCATCGGTACATGGGAGGAATGGGAGGCCCTCCTTGTGTCGCAAGACCCGGACACGCAACTTCGCTGTGTGAACAGGGGTGCCAGTGCCATGGCCCTACGTGGCCTGGACACATGCGCATAATGTGAGGGCTGTGCGGTGGCCCTGAGACCTTGCAAGGTCCAAACTCACTTGCCTAATAAAGTTTTCCATCCATCAGCAATGATTGACTACAAGAAGAACATGATTGCGTTTGCAACCGATGGTGCTAATGTTATGATGGGGGCTAGTAACTCACTGGCTTCCCTCCTGAAGGGTGACATTCTTGGACTGTTTATAATGAAGTGCGTGTGCCATTCCTTTCACCTGTGTGCATCCTATGTTTGTCAGACGCTCCTCAGGGTCATCTAAAACTTGGCCAGAGACGTTTATAGCTATTTCCTGTCGTATAAGAAAATGGTGGCTTATCAGCATGTTCAAGAGGAGCCCCTAGCTGTGCAGCCTCACAAGCTTTTACACCCCTCTCAGACACGTTGGCTCTCCCTCCACGTGGTTGTGGAGCCGCTTCTCGAGCAATACCCTGCTGTTGCGTTTTTTGAGAGCCGCAACAGCGAGGACCGACGTCGAACTGCTGAGCATATTTTGAACAAGCGGAAAGACTCCTCGACAAAGCTGTATCTCCAATTTCTCCACTATGCACTTCCGCTCTTCACCACACTAAACAAAGAAACGCAAGCTGAAGAGACAAGACTGCACAAGCTTCATGGCTCCATATCAGTAGTATTGAAGTCCCTTTTCGAAGCGTACATAGCAGAACTGTTTGCAGAATGTACCGTCGGAGCGTGTACCCTACAGAGACCCAATGAACTTCATACCTATTGAGGAGATATGCCTCGGCGGAAAAGTGATGTCGGCACTGTCGGAACCTCACAGCATAGACAGAACCATTACAGAAAACCATTAGCTCTTTGGAATTTTATATTGATGCGGAAACCCAGATTTTGACGAGATTCCCATTGGACAACATCCAGATGAAGCGACTGGAGGCAATCGACCCGTAAGTTGTCATCGAAAAGCGGATTTCTTCGATAGCCCAACTTGCCACCTCGTTCCCTCATCTGGTGCTAGAAAGGGATATGAACAAAACTGATGCAGAATGGAGACTGCTGCGCAATACAGAATTGGACCTGCCGGCAGATGTGAGCGCTGAACACTCTTGGAAACGAGTGAGGGACGCCAGGCAAGGGGACGGGAGCCCAATGTGCCCTCTTTTGAGCGACTTTGTATACAAAACTCTGTTTGCCGCACTCCAGTGCAACAGTGGAGAGGGTTTTCTCTCAGATCAACCTGATGAAAACAAAGAATAGGAATAGCTTGGTGACACAAACCCTGGCAGGTACCCTTCACGTCAAGCGGGTTCTAGGAGTAGCCAAGAGTTATGACTTCGCAGTGAAGGAACGCTTAATTGGTCTCATGAAAAAAGATATGTATATGCATGAGTCAAACGCAGTCACAAATGCCACCCCAATGACGTGTCCTATGTTTAGCGTTTGTTGGTTCACGCCTACATTTGTGCAGAAAGTGGATTTGCCTCGCTCTTTGACTGCAGTCGGTGAGCGCAAGTGTTCACTGCGAGATTTTCTTTCATTTCAGGGCTTAGCCCAGGATTTGTTAGCTTTTTATAACTCGAATGTTCTTCTTACTCGTGATGAGTTATTGTATTCAAAGTTGCTACCAAAGTGTGGTAAAAGTGTCTCAGTGAAAGAGAATAGTTTGCAATTCAACTACGCACATTTTTTCTATGTCTGAATAATATTTTTCGCATCTAGGGAAATCTAGAGATTTTTGAGTGAGAAAGAAGGGGAGAAGTTGCTTTCGAGGTTGGCAGCACTGATGTAGGGGACGAGGGGCATGTCAAGCCACAATTTCTGGCTTTTTTTCCCTCGACCCTCACTATGTGTACATGGGAAATAAATAAATTGAAATTGAAATACAGAGACGACCCAGAAAGACACACATGAAAAAGCGCCTCTCCTTTGTGTAGTGCTTTTCTTTATTTTCTTTTTGTCGCGCTATAGAATACGAATGAGTGCTGCAGGAATCGCACCGCTTGCGTCTGCCAGACAATCTGCGTGGAATTAATACCATGAAAAAATAAATACATGTCCTTGATTTTTTGCGCAGCTGTAGTTCTGTCACCGTGTCAGTGCATGCACGCCCCTGGCTATGGCTAAAAAGGCGGAGCCCAGCAGCGCTGTTCGAGAACAAAAAAAAATCAGTTAGTACAAAAGCACGCACCTCCTGCTATTAAATACCTGGCGGGCACGTGCGCAGATTCACGCAAGTTGCCACAGCACAGATACGTTTGCTATTTCCTGGCAGCAGGCAGCGAATTCCTCGCCCAAAAACCTCCACAAGCGACCGCAGTCAACTACGCAGTAGAGTTGGTGGAACAATGCTGACCCTACTTCTGCCGGTGGTGTTGCTGTTGGTCCTGTATGTGTGAGTATTAAGGCGAGACTTTTGTTCCTCATCATTATCGACAGAAGGCTGTCAGCAGAAGCTTGTCAGCAGAGGTGTCACGCTTTTGACGGGTGTCCACCGAGATATGCGAGGACAGTAATTGCGTTATTTGCTTTCCTCAAATACAATTTTAATTTTCTTCATTAGGGCCCCTCTTTCGTTTTTCACTCCCACTTCCTCCCTTCCTGTACGGTGCGGTTCAGGTGTCCACCGAGATAACAGAATTACTGCGCCATTTCCTTTCCTCAAAAAGCGTTGCGTTCAAAGGGCAAGGCATCGCGCCGAACGGGTGGTGGCGTTCCCTGCACTCCCTGGCAGCGCTACAACACGCTGTAGCAGTAATTAGCCATTAATGCGTAATCTGTCATTACTCGGTAATTAGTCCTTAATTATGTGTGACGTCATCCAGTGGCGCCACAGAGGCAGTCAAAATGGTGCGGAAAACGCTTTCGCCTCTACGCACTTTAGACAGTCAAAGTGCCCCCTGAATATTTTCCTCTTGGGCTTTGTAACGGCATTGGCGGGGAGTACGTAAGAAACGGGAGAGAGGGAATGTTTTCTTGTATTTGGGTGTGAAAGGGAGTTTTGGAAAATGCGCGTGCCACGTTACCGCTGTCTCAGAGATGAAGGATTAATAGAGAAGCTTAGCACAGCGCGATCTGCATCCGCTCAAGCGATGCGCTTCCGCGAGGAGCTACATCGCATGCGTATCGCCCTAAGGGCTCCAGGTGGCACTAGGGGCCGTTAGGTGCCACCAGATACCGGCAAGGTGCCAGTGAGCATGAATTAAAATATCATATGAAGAACGCCTGATGAAATAGAACAATAACAAGCCGGCAGCTAAGGTATTTAAATAATTGAGCAGAAATAGGGCTGACTCACACTGCGTAAGATCGCGGGATCGTTTTTGAGGTGGATACGTCCGTGCGACTCTGCGCGCGGGCGCATGAGGGCGCTGGTCGGAAGAGGTGTTGCACGATCGGACTGCTGCTTGCGACCGAGCAGGTGATTCTAGCTCTCTAATTGGCGTGCCTGCCACTGACGCCCTTTCGCCCCCCCCCCCCCCCCCCCTCTTGTTCAACGGCACAGGCATGTGTCGTAGCAAAAGATATAGATAACTTGCGGCAGAAATGGCAGAATTGATTTTGGCTCATTCGAAACATTTGAGACATTGGCTAATTCCAGACTAGAAATGGAGGCAGATAAAACCTAAACCAAGTCCACTTCAGCACGTGTTCAAGCGCAGTCGCTCTAAACGCCGAACCTCAAGGCAGCGTCCTTCTGCCGCAGTTGTCGCTCGGCGCCGCAGGAGAGAGCGATAAAACACACGAGGGCGTGCGAACTGGCACCTCAAGACGGGTGTTAGGTTGTTTATTTTTCGTTCGCTGTAGTGATTTGCTCGCGCGCGAGATATGCTTTGTTTTCCTCGCGCGTACAACAGCGATTGCGCGAACACGCAAATTTTTCATGTGCGTAAATACGTCTAGGTACAAGCAAATAGACAAAATTATATTCTAAAAAAGAGATGATGTATATAGCAGCAGATACATGCAGAGTATTGAATATGGTATTAAATATATCTGAATGAATGTACGTAAACGTCCCCTTTCTTTTCTACAGTCTGTACAGGGAAGCTTCTCAGCTTGACATAAACAAGCACAAAATCTTCCACACTTCATATAAAACAGAAATCAGAAGTCTACTGAGCATAATTAACCGGTGCCATTTCGCTGCTGCTGAGAGGAAACCTCCTCAGCATCGCGGACCCCACCATTTACCGGCGCAAAACGATTCTCGTCAATCATGATGCCACGAAACGAACGAACGTAACAACTAATCGTCTGGCAAAAAACAGCAATAAGTGGCGGAAACACCTGAAGCAGGATCTCAAGTATGCGAGCTACCACCCTCAACTCATAGTAGGAGCGCACGCTTCAGCCCACCTCTGTAAACGGGTAGCTAAGCTGCCGCTCCAGCCGATTAGCGTTGGAAAAAACTGCTAACTATTAGGTTACTTCTTAATGCGAAATTTGAGCGCAGCTCGTCAGCTGTTTCAGCTTTTCGATAGATTCTGGGAAAAAAGTCGAGCAAGACATGTATGTACAATTGCAGACACCGTTATATTTCACAACTCCATGTCTAACAAATTTGTTAGACATGGAGTTAGCGAAATTGGCGGATGTTCCTATTCTCGAGACTTTTCCCGATTTAGGAATGAAAATGATTTTAGCGTGCTTACATTCTTCGGGGATGCTGCTTTCTGTCCAGTATCTATTGAAGAGCACGTTGTCTTAAACAGGCTTTGGAGCAGGCATTGGGTTTGGAGCAGGCCTCTCGACTCAGGACATCATGTGGCAGAGAAAGCAAGACATTCAGATCCAAATCGCATAAGAGCCAGGCGTACCATCCTGGGACTTGATGTGAGTAAGACCTTTGACAATGTGTCCCATACATCCATCCTCTCTCACCTGTCACTGATGAACGTAGGCAAACGCACATACGCATACACCGCCACCTTTCTGAACCAGCGCACAGCTACGCTGCATTTCGGGAACAAAAGTAGCGACAAAATTACACTCGGTGGCTGAGGAACCCCGCAAGGCGGTGAAAGTACCTTTTCTCTTCAATCTTACTGTGAGGGGCTTCCCGCGTCTGTTAGATGCCATCCCACATACACATCATTCTATATACGCTAACGACGTAACCATATGGACCAACGCCGGTTCCGATGGAGAGATTACAGAGTTATTACAACGAGCTGTCGACACGGTACACTCTATCATGCAGGAGAATGGCCTTGCGTGTTCACCGGCTGAATCAGAACTCTTAGTTATCAGGAACAAACAAGCCTCACAGGCAGTACCCGACCCTCGGGAACATATCGAGATGCACATTGACAACCATCCAATACCCCCGGTAGCCACGATCAGAGAGAGTTCCTGGCTTGTTTAATCAGAATAATACTCACAACATGGAAGCGATCCGCCGTCTACGCGTCACGGCGCACCAGATAGGCGGGCTGGTGAGGAGCATTGCCACCCGTCGCAGGGGCATGAGAGAAGCCGATCTATAGAATATCGTGTAATCATGCTTGATAAGTCGAATCACGTACGCCTGCCCGCACTATCATCTGCGGGGGACGGGGGACCTCTCGGGAACGGACACCCCCGCCGAGGCGCCTTGCTCGTACGCGGAGATTGCAAACTTTTATCGCGAGCAAAGATGCATTTGTGGCAGCCTTCACCCCGACCAGAACAGGGCGCAAGCGACGACACTAAGATGCCTACAAACAAAGACAAATCTTAGTCCCTTCCGATTATGTTTAATCACAAACGGTGAATATGACCCTGTGTGCCCGCACTGAGGTGACGGGGCACACGCCACCCAAGGCCGTATTTTATGGGAATGCGCTAGCAAACCCCTTCTCTCGACAGTCCTGCCAGCTCCCTCAGCGGAGGAATGGGACAGGCTCTTGGCCAGTTCAAGAAAAACAACCCAACTGGCCCTCATCACGAGAGCTAAAGAGATCGCGCCCGACTGGAGGTTACCCTGGACTCGCCCCAGCCCCCACTAATTCCTTCCATTTTGTGGCAATAAAGTTGTAAGCACCACCACCACCACCAGTTATGCGCCTTCCCTCTACTTTTCAAGCTCCCGCTCCATTGGCTTCGCAGCTTAAAGCGCGGCTAAAGTGTCCACTGCTGGTTACGAGCTGCGCTCTAGAACAGCACGCTGCCCCGGCAATGGAGCTGGTGAAGAGGGATTACGGCGATGGCGACGGCGCGAAACGCAGAAACGGGCGCCAAAGAGCTACGCACAAAAAAATGCCGCCACCGCCTGGAAGACGCTGAAGTAACGAGCGTTAGCTAATTAGCTGTTCCGTAGCGCCATCTATCGTCCATATGGTATATTGCCACATGATTGGACTACTTTTCTATACCTTACGGCGAGCGGGCGCTTACTGCCTCGAGGTCGGATATTTTTGACCAGTTTGGGCCGAAAAAGTTTTTCGACTGTTTGGAGGGCTATATTTCCTTACCTCAAGTGGTAGGTGCCCGGTCGCCATGAGGTGGGAAATTGTGAGCTACCGAGTGCTCACGACATGGCCGCCATGTTAGGCCTAACCATAAGTAAATATTAACCTAATTGAACAAGAGCGATGTCTAGCATGTCCTACTCATCAAGCCTGTTACGAATATCCATTACTTAGATCATGACATTATCGGTTAGTTTATTACAAGCAATTAAATATAAACATAACCATATCTAAATATTAACTTCATAGTTAATTTTGGTGTAAACCTGTTCTACTAATATAGAAGATTCCAAATATCTAATTCGTTTATGCCTCATTAATTTCTGAGTTAAAAGCGATTAATCATAGTCGTGCAACTAGTTTATTATGTCGTCACAAAATCATTGACGTCACCAATCACCAATTCAATATACTAATGACGTCACCAATCAATCCCCAATTGGGATGCTATGGGGGCTGCCATCTTGAATTCCTCGGACAGAAAACTTCACGCCGAAGGGAGATGATAGCAGACTCCAAGAAATCGAGAAACGTGATGAATATGAGCTAACGCTCTTAAAATTATTTACTCATATAACTGCACCGAGCAATGTCGCACTCCTTTAATGAAACGTTTAGTACTGCGATCGATTTGTTTGCGGGGCACGCGACGCAGGTGGAGTGCGGAGCCGAGAACATCCTGAAGAGTGTTGTTTCCCAACCCTCGTGTTTTTGCGCGCAGTGTACCGCGCACCTGTATCAATTGTTTTCATTTTCTGCCTTCGATTCAGCCGCAGTGAGATCATGGCATCGTAAATTAAAAAATTATACTCACCCAAACAACTGCCCCGACCCATGTTGTACTGCTTTATCGGAACTTTTTGTACTGCGATCGCATTGATTGCGGTGCACACGGTAGAGAAATCGCATGGCATGCGCGAGCGAGCTCGCGGCACAGCAGTGAACATCCTCGAAGTGTTGTCTTCGACCGGCGTCTTTTGCATAATATTATTCAAAATTTAACTCCTCCTCGAGGAAGTGGTACGACATAAGACTAGACGTGAGGCCTAGGCTTTATATGAACGCATGGCGGTGTGGTGCTGGCATCATACATTCTTCTGTCAAAGGCACGTTTGCTCGCGCCATCGGCTGTGCGGAGGCTCCTAATCATCTCATTTTTAATATTTTCCGGTGCAGGAAAGCTTAGCCATTATTTCGGAGTTACTATATACCTCGAACACCTCGCAGGCTAACTTTAAAAGGACCCGACTGATGGTAGTCCCTTACTGTTTGTAAACAGGTGAATACAATGCCCTAGTTGCACAATGTAACACGGTTCTGACCAGAAGAATTTTCATGTAGAGTTAATTGTTTTGGTTCAGTAACAACAACCAAAAAATGCGCACAGATACAGCGCTGCATGAGTTAAAAGAATGTTGTGTGTAAGTGATTGTCATCTTGGGTCGCCTATGAAACACTGGCTTGCAAGAAGACATTGTCTATCCCTGTGTAATTGCCATGCATAACGCGCAGCAGCATGGACCTCCGCAGTTAATTAATCGGTCAAAAGAGCGTGAAAAAAAAATGAGGAGCTGAAAAACCAACACTCGGATTTACTCAGTCCTGTTCGAAGCAAAGCGTTGTTCGTTTGGGAAGTTGCTTTACGAGATAATTGAGAGCACAAGCAAATGTATGCAACCATGTTTGACCGAGGCCCTCGCTCGCATTCTCAAGTGTTATACACACAGGTATCCAGTATTCAGCGATTGTTCGGTTACTGTGCCTAGGCACAGTACCACCGATTTCAGTATAAACCCTGCCACAACAAATTTAACACGGTCAGTAATGCGCGCAACATAAATGTAAAGCCGCACCGCGAACAGCATGAACAACGGAGGCTTCAGCAGCGAGAACTGCCCCTTTGGTAACGAGTTCGCGAGCGAAGAAGTCCAACTGCAACAAAACAAATACATCCAGCAATGCGCGAAAAATGAAAGCTATACCTACACCGCGAGCAGCATGAACAGCGTCGCTGAAATAGCGAGAACCGACTCTTTAGAATCGAGTTCGCGAGCGAAGAAGTCCAACTGCAACAAAACAAATACGTCCAGCGAATTGCGCAATATGAATGGTAGATTTGCATCGCGAGCAGCGTAAACGGCGGAGCTGAAACAACATGAAGCTCAAGTTTTGAGCCGAGCTTCCGAACGAGTCCGACTACAACCAAACCAATGCTACATGTAATGCGCGCGAGAACAAAGCTGCACCTGCAGAGCCTAGCTCTGCCAGCAGCGTGAGCGGCGGGGCTAAGACAACGAGACGCACGGGGCTTTCGTAGCCCGCGAGTGAGCGAATCCATCCAGAGCCATGCCAAACGGCATTAGTTGCGAAGAAAGACAGCAGTCGCTCGCGTTAACACCAGACCCTCAGAAAAAAAAGGCGACTGACAACTAATTCTTCTCACATCGTAAAGACAGGGATCCCGCTCATTATTTATGTATGCCCGGCCGATTCTACGCAGTCAAACATTTCGGCGAGTCGGATTGCTTTTTCCGGACGCAGTGACGAAAAACTTTCCCTACTACCGCCTCGGTTGTTGCACCCGTATGTGCAACGGAAGATCGGCGTCGCCGCAGCGCGTGGACAGCGTCAAAGCTGGAGAAACGCTTCCCGCGAAAACTGCGTCGCACGAAAAAAAAACGAAGCGCGATTTCTACCCCCCACAATGGCTCCGGCGTCTGCTGCGAAGCCAAAAAGCGCCCGCTAACACGTGACAACAGCGCCTTGGCCAATGGGAGGCTCTATTATCCGGCAACGTTCTAGAAGAGGAGAGCCTCAAAGTTCAAAGCTTTTCGTAGCTTAATTGAGAGGCTTTAATCACGAGATCTTTAATCATGAGAGATTAAAGATTCGCCCGCTTTCCGTCATCAGGCGCCACCCAGATGGCATCCTCCCCCACAGACGCAGAGCAGGCGCGAAGGCTAGCCGACGGGGGAGAGTAGGAAAGGAGGACACGAGAGGGTTTTGGACGGTCGGATCGCCCGAATTCGGCAGGCATTGTACAAAGAGGAGGCGCTTTCCGTGTGTCATACCACGCAGGAGGAGGATATAGAAGAGGAAAGGCTTGGGAAGTTAACCGAAAGAATAATCGGTTTGCTACCCTACACGGGGGTAAGGGGGTGAGGGGATTAAAAAAAGAAAGAGAAAGGAGAGTAACAGAAAATTGAAGTCACTATAAAACGTCACTGTTCGTTAAAGTCACAGCCTATCGTGCAGGCCAGAAGTTCTCAAGAAGCGGAGCAGTGCCTTGCAGGCCTTCTCCGCCGACCACCGCCGCGGCCAGTGGCCGAGAATCTTCATTTCCGTGAAAGGGCGTGGATCTATGCGCTCCAGTGCATGGCTGAGAGACTGCCTTTCGGTGGTGTAGGCAGGGCAGTCACAAAGAATGTGGGTTATGGTCTCGTCATGCCCGCAGATGGAACATGCAGGACTATCAGCCATACCGATTAAGAATGAGTAGTGGTTGGTGAACGCTACGCCAAGCCAGAGGCGACATAGCAAAGTTTCTTCTCGTCTTGGTAGGCCTGATGGTAGCCGGAGCTTCAGATCTGGCTCCAAGGATTGTAAACGGGAATTGCAAAATTGGCCGAAATTCCACGCGGCAAGCGTGATGTCCCGCGCAAGTGCGCGAAGCCTGCTCGCTGCATCCGATCTCAATACCATAAAAAAAATTTGTAGTGGCTTAGCTCTGGTTAAGCCTGGATAAACAAGCGAAAAGCGGCAGTTATGCTTGGTTTGACGTCATGGCTGTCGCAGTTGGCGCACAATGCACTGGGAGCACCACGATAACGGTGTAGGCAGGTGAGTTATACTGCCCTCCTTCCGCATGCGTAGTAACTGTGGTAAACACGCGGCTGCAAGTGGCGTCATACGAGGAAGCCGAGGGCACGCCGATGCTCACTCGGTAAACACGCGCAGAGCGCGCGAACGACGGCGAAGGTCGACCGGCGGAGCCGCGCTCGGCGGATGCTCCGCCGACCACCTGCACCTCTCCAGTGACGTCGCGCGGCGAACTCGCGCATGCGCAGCTGTGGCTAAAATTGATCACGGCGCCCGCCAGACCCGCGGTTTACTAGCCTATGGAAGCTTTTCGCGTCAGAACTACTGCCGCTGTCCGTGTTGCAGAGCAGGACAACATCCTCCCGCCGGTGCGCATGTGCGCCTGTTCTGCCTCTAGTTTGCTGCTGTTCTCGGACGATGTTCGCATGAGTTTGGCCAGCACCGGAGCTGAAAGCATTCCATGCTGAAAATTTTGCGGGCGAACGTAGGGTCCAAATTATGAAAATTGTTGGGTGTCAGCGTTTGCCGGCGTCCCTGTCGGTGCATGCCTGTTATTCCATGGGTGATAAATTTTGGGTCGCTATGTGGGGGACTGTGTCGTCCTAACGCCTGTTCTATGCCCCGTTCCAAATCAGTGAAATTGACCATAAGAAGCACGGTCAAGCCATGCACGACAGCCAAGGCGCGAGAGGCTTACTTGTACCTGGGTCCCTGTTGTTCAGCAGAGCGAAACGCCGAGGGCAGGAAGTGCCGCCGCCGGAGTATGCTACAACGGGACAGCCACCTGTGAAGAACAACCGGATGAAGCTTGGTTTCGTGTCCCATTCTGCACATATCTCCTGCTTCTTTATCCAGCATTCATGCTTCAGTAAAGGAAAATTACTGGTTTATTAATTAAGGCATTATTTGGATCACACTTAATACCCACGGCGTATACGTGTTAATTATATTATCGGTTTAATTATTTTGGATGATATTTAATACCGACTGCGTGTTGGTGCGTGTTGGTTATGCACGTAGCGACAATACTACTTAGACGGGTTTGCCAGACTCAGGGGATATGCGAATGCGAAAACTGAGGCCAACCTGCGAATGCGTTTAACGTGCAAGCGAAATATCGTTTTTACACACACGTTCAGACCACGTTACATTAAAAAAAAAAAGCAAATACGCGTTTACAAACTCGATCAACTGCGGTTGTTTTGAATAATCGGCACACTTTTATATGATTACACTCCGAACAGAATGGTAGTTCGTCCGGAGAAGATATTGTCTTTTCTGTAGTTTTTTAGTTTAGTAATACGTTATGATGATGTGACTAGTGCCTGCTCATGCTATAAACCTAGTAAACTTTGTCATTTTCTCGTATCGGCTAGAAATGACCTAACTTCCTAATCAACACAGGTCTCATGTCTCTAGCGTTAGCTGCATCTGAATGGCGGATCTTTACAGTTATTTGTGCACAGGAGTAGAAAGCCAAAATTGCCGGCTCATTAGAATTTGCCTGCTAGTTACTGCACACCACCATACTACGTTTAGCTCAGTAGTGCTTTCCGTGATATCGACTACAAGAGGTGCAAAAGTTGTATGTGATTTGTTAAATAGAGGAATGAGCTAGAGGAATGGCTGTTTCCAAGACGGATGTCGTGTCCTTTACCTTCTTTTATTTGTTTACCGAAGCTTGTTCATGGTTTCGAGGAAAGGTTATTCGCGCAAAGATCACCTTTCATATGCTGTTTTCAGTAACTGTAAATGCATCCTTTTGCTTCTCTTTATTGTAAAAAGTGCTACATTTCGCAAAGCCATGGGCTCATAATTCTGATAATGCCTTATTTCAGCTGGCGCCGAAGACAGCTGTCGCTTTTCAAAAGAATAGGGATTCCCGGCCCGGAGCCGAGTCTCATCTGGGGAAACCTCCTGGAAATTAAAGCAAAGGCAAGTTCTCCACACAACACTAGATGATGCTTTGCATTTGTACGCTTTTCTGTCAGAACTAAAGACAGCCTTCAAGGCCACTGACTTTCCTTATGACATTAAAACCGCTATTTTTTTTTCTTCAAGAGCTCATGTGCGGCTTCAGACGAAAAGTGCCAGATGAAACATGGCATGATGATATCAGTTTTCGCAACATACGAGTAACCATGTGCAACACTTATGGAGAAAAGTTTTAATATTAGCAATTTTACAGTACTGATTACTGATATATTCTTGTGATAACTAGCACAATCTTACTTACAAAGTGTTACCACTAGGGTTGTGCGAATATTCGAAATTTTCGAATATAATTCGAATAGTAAATTTTAAGTATTCGTATTCGATTCGAAATCTAAGTATTCGTGTTGTTTCGAATATTCGATCCGACGCGAATATTCGTACCCAGCCGAATATTCTATTGCGAGCACCGGCTTTCATTTCGGTGCGCAAGTCCTATCAAAAGAGACATAACAATATAGCGGCGCTCAGAGCAATGCGTAACGTTGGGCCATGCAGTAGCTGACTATGCTGGTGAGCTTCTTTGTGGCTATGCCTGCGAAGCTGGTATAGACAGAGCTCTGCACGAAATACCTCGTAATACGTGCCAGTTCAGTGCCAAGTGAGAGGGCATTTTTGTGGCTGGAGAAATCGCTTCAGCTAGAAGGGAACTAGCTACTTCTGCCTGACCGTGTGGAGCAGCCGGTTTTCCTTCACGACAACCTTATATGTTTATCCCAGCAACGAGCTTTTGTACTTATGGCAAGCTAGCCTTAATCAATGCTGTGTACTAGCCATCTTCTGTGATATTTCCACTCTTCTATGAATAATGTTCGAGACTTTAATACTTTTTGTGCAGCCACACACATCTTTTGTGTTCATTTCATCACTGATAGTTGAACTGAGATGTTCTTGGGTGCTCAAATAATGTTTTGTAGTGGTTAAATGCATCTGTCCTTGATTATTCGATATTCGATTCGATATTCGGAACCAAGTATTCGTATTCGATTCGTATTCGAAAAATTTGATATTCCCACACCCCTAGTTTCCACCGATCGCACCGAACAGTTAAGACTGCCTTAGAAAACCAACGAGGGACGCGCTTTTGACCATAGCAAGAATGTGACGAAAAAAAATGCATGAGGCAGTAAAAACAGGACGTGATCACTTTCTAACCTAACTGAATGTTCTCGCGGAATATTAGCAAATAAACTTCAGAACAATATGCTGCAGTTCGTGTTGCTAACAACAAACTTCATAATATCGCTGTTTGCATTTAGGAACAACTACCTATTATAAAACAAAAACCAAACCCTGGCAAACATGCAGCCAATTTTTGCGCCATGTCTGTTTGGAATACCATTCTGAGTTGCCAAAAAAATCTAGCTCACTGCGTGTGTTTATAAGCAATCTGAGCTATATTCTTCATTCGCTTTATTAAAATAGGTACTGTATTGTCCATGTGACTATGGACGTTTTGTGCGCATAAATCATTGAATTTTACCTATACTTCTTTATTTAATGTGACAGAAGCCAACAGCCACAGAAACCAAGGGGCACAGGGGATTTTTTTTAAGTTATTTATTTTGTGGTGTTGATCAATATAGAATATTACTGAATATGTTATCGTTTAAAGATAACTGATTAGAAAAGCAGAAGAAAAAACAACCACCTGCCGCCGGTGTGATCCGAACCCACGACCTCCGAATTACGCGTCCGGTGCTCTACCTCTGAGCTACGGCGACGGCTGTCAATTCTTCTGCTTTCGGGGGTATTTATGTTTACAAGCAACCTAACCTTGAGAGTGTTCATCAGCGCCACCCACGTTCATAATGTTTTTTTATGCTGTTTCTTCATTCGTACTTCGGAAGTAGACAGTACTAACAAGACATCCTCTGATCATTCATTGACTCTGGGACCTCGTTGTGTATATTGCACGATAGAATAAACGATTTCAAGTAAATAAAGAATTTCTTGTTTTCAAATTGCTCTAAAGGGTACTGACGGTTTCGTGCAGGGCACATCATACCAATGGGGCAGAACCCACTTTTAGGTCTGCGATATTTTTTATTTCGCCATGTCAGCTTACCCCTTGCACTCTATCGCAATGTTTCTATCCTGCCGGTTCAGTAGGTCACGGGTGATGTGTGCTGTCCGCGCAAGTTCTGCAGACTCCTTTTCTGCCTCTTAATTTCAGTTACAGTATTATAAAATCGAATTTATTGAGTCTACTTCCGCTCTTCTATATTTTAACGTTGCGCGTTCCTTTTTTTCTTGCCGCGTTGTCTTTCATTTCTTCTCTGATCTGTAAATTATTTGTGCGATTCAGGTTGCTCCGAGCAACCTCTGACGACCAATCATTAATTTAATCGCAACCTGGCAGGTAATGAGGACGCTATCTTTTATTGATACCATCGAGTTTTTCCCCTACATACACACGCACGCACGCACGCATACACACACTCACCCACGGGCACACACGCACGTACACGCACACACACACACACACACACACACGCAACACCTGCACGCACATGCACGCACGTACACGCGCGCACACACAATCTCACTCACACACACACACACACACACACACACACACACACACACGCGCGCACACACGAGCGCGCGCGCACACACACGCACGCACACACGCACACACGCGCGCGCGCTCACACACACACACACACGAACACACATACACGCACGCACACACACGCGCGCGCGCGCTCACACACACACACAGACGCACGTTTTCGCTCAAAAAGGCAGGGAAGGCTTAAGGCTTCCTACGCCTTAATAAAGTAAGTACTATCAGGAACAACACTTTTACAGGATGCTGATTGGGAGAAAAAAAAGTTTTTCAGCTCCCTATCGCAAGCCACTCGCTTGAAATGCCTTCAAGTATAAGGGCACGTGACTGCCCGCACGATAGTTTTGAGATCTGGCGGCTAGGTCGCTTATTGCTAAGCGCCCGCATACCTCAAACTTTTACTTCCGACTGTGCGTTCTCCATCCCCGACCAAGCAATGCATGTTTTTCCGGTCACTATTGCGGATCTCTGCCAAATTTCGCTATGGGTTGTTTATTTCTCATCGTTGAAACCTGAGCAGCGTAAAACAGGCGCTCACGTCTGAGTGACAGTTGGTATCCTCCCTACCTTGTCCCGAGCGTCGTGTTATTTTGAGTTGAAAGCAACTACCTCCCAACGAGCCTTTTACGTAGATTGTATATACATTTATCCGGGTCACTTCTGTTCTTGCTGAATATTACTATGCATTCATACTTTTATTTACTGAAGACTTTTCCTCTATCAAGCATTGCATCGAGAAGATTCTATATTTTCTCATCCTGTAGCAATCGCATCTTCTGGAAGACCTGGAGTCCCACATTTTCAATTTCAGCTGCCCCACTATACAGTTCTGACTCACTCGTTCTATATCTTTTTTACTCGCAACAGCGAGAGGTTTTGTTACTTTTCAGTGAAAATTTAGCACAGCGTTCCCCTTGCCAGCTTAGTGATATTGTAGCTACTAACTTTAGAATTTTGCTCTTTTCTTACCTGCCCTTTCCACTTTGCAGTTGTTACACTATCCACTTGTTACTGAACATACGTGGTTTAGTTTATGCTAATCCTGAGTTACTACCGCCCGTCACTGTATTGATAACCGGTATTACGTTGATATAAGCGAGCAGAACCAACACATTTGAAAGCAAATAGTTTCAGGAAGGCCGGGAAAAGCTAGAACGAAAGAAAAAAATTGTAGGTGACGTTTCATATACGCAGGCCTTCATAATGTCATTTTCATCATCATCATCATCATCAGCAGCAGCAGCAGCAGATTGACTACGCCCGTTGCAGCACAAAGGCCTCTGCCATATCTCTCCAAATAACCTTGTCCTGTGCCAGCTGCAGTTACCCTGTACAGCAAACTTCTTAACGTAATGCGCTTATGGCTAATGTACATGACTAAAATTTTGCTTTCTTATTCATTTTGTCGATTGTGATCGAAATAACATGGTCCGCTTGGCACGTTTAATACGTGTGCTTAGCTGCTGCAGCTTAAACTCGACTAGCCAATGGATATGAATGTAATGGCTGCTGTGTAGTTTGCATGCCATGCTGTAAATAACTAAAAGCAAAATGCATGCCGGAAGCGAACAGTCAGCGAAACCAAGGAGCATAGGGGATGTTTTTTTAGCATTTGGTGGTGTTCATCAATGGGAGAATAATGACTGATTATTTGAAAGGTAATTAATTGGAAAGCAAAATAAATGTGTCTCTTAACTAGGGCCCGAAAATTTAGGCGCTAAATAACCCCGAAATAGGCAGGCATCTGGGCTCTAAAAAATATTGAAATGGGCGTTATAAAGCAAAAATAGGCGCTTTGAATAATACTCTTCATTCATAAGTGCAAGATTTGTAAGTCAAGCATGGAGCGTACGCAGTCCTCAACTGAAAGAATAAAGCGCATTCTCAGGTCTACGAACTTGAAGCGCCTTCGGTTTTCGCTAAGCATAGCTTTGTACTTTAAAATGCTTCTTTTACATCGCATGAACTTAGTGGCGCGAACCTAAAACATGAGAGTTGATAAAGGCTTAGGCCTTCAGGTGATGTGGCCGTATCGTCTCCGCGTAGAAAGCCTCTGATTTGGGAAATTGTTTCTAGGCATCTATTTTTTCTACCAATTGTTGCTTCTTCGTAGAAGCAGTAGCGCCCTTTCCTTCCAGTCGCCGAAGTGCTGCTGATACTTCTGCCACTACCTTCAACGATTCATCTATTGAGAGTCCAGCCTTTTCCAACTTTGTCATTCTTTCCGTCAAAGCTGAGAAGTTTGCACTAATGCATGTCAGGTCTCTTTCGAAACTCGCCTCTTGCTACACTTCGAGATAAACACTTCGTTACACTGCGTTCAAGGTACAATTCGAAAAACACGTTCGGCGAGACCCGCACCTTTTGTGTCCGCATCGGCGCGCCTCTCTCACCATACATAGACAGATGGCTCAAAATTAAATAACGGCACCGAGGACCGAAGTGCCGGATTTAGGCATTTATAGGCAAAAAGGGCGGTTAAATAGGTAGTATTTCCTAAAAAATGACAAAAAAGCAGGCAAGTGCAAAAATCCCCCGTTTAGGCATTTATATCCATGTTTAGGCAAATGCCTAAATTTCCGGGCCCTAGTCATAATGGCTCCCTCTTTTCACTTCCCTTTTCTGCTCAATAGCAGTCTTGATACGATAGACAGCATAGGAGGGCTCCCACACCGCTTCCGCCCTTACCGATCGACATTTCTACGTGGCACTCGCAGTAATACAGGACGTACTACATCCGCCGCTATAGACGACGGTGGGGGTGGTGAATACTCTGCAGGTTCGGTTAGACTACTCACAAATGCTCCCTAACGCAGATAATTGGACTCTCAGTTGGTAGAGCACCCGGCGCGAAATGCGGGCGTCGTGGAATCGGATCCCAATGGCGGCATGTAGTTGTTTTTTTATTTTATTTTAAAATCTTTAATATCTACGTCCTATTATTCTCCCATTGATGAACACCATGGATTAATAAAAAAACATCCCCAATGCTTCTTGGTTTCGGTGACCGTTGGCTTCTATCATGTATGTCATGCAGAGCCCCTCTTTTCACTTCTTTTGTCTGCCTTAAAGATAACAATGAAAAATAAGAAAGCAAGGCTCAAGTAACATTCGCTTCTGTTGAACAGACAACTTTTTATAGTCTAGCTGAGTTTTGCGGCACCCGCTGCAGTAAAATTTGTCCTTGATGTCAACGTCGCGGTCTGTGTTAAGCACGTTGAATAAGTCCAGTTAGTGCTAAAGCTTAATAACATATAACTGCATTAAGCAAAAAAAGGCAACGTTCTAAACATACTTTTATAGAATTAGTTACACGCCTGTTTTCTTCCATCTCGTGCTGCCTTTCGCCAAGGTTTCATCTATATACGCCCGTATTTCAGCGTTATTCAACATATCTAAATAGCCTGCGATAGCTGCTTTCCTTCTATTCAGTTTCGCGCCGTATTCAACTAGGAGCGTTTTATTTTCGGTACAGCTGCTAAAATGTGCCGGTGTTTGGTCTCTTTTCACATGCAGGGTTCAGCAACTGCATTTTCTGACTGGACGGACAAGTACGGTGACATAGTAGGGTGAGTATCTGTAACACGGCGCCGAAAGCACAAGCTATTGCTGATGCTACGCATCAGAGATTTCGCTTTTTGTGCATGCGCCGCGGCCACTCTATAAACTTAGTCTTGAAGTGTTAAAAACGTCTTGTCGCTGCACTGGAATGCATTTAGTAGTCTGTAGACCAGGAGGTCATGCAGCGTTGTTCTTTTCACTAGGACACAATCCGCGTCTAACCGCTGTCCGCTGCCGCCGTGTAGGCTTCACAAGACTCACGCATACCAGCAATGTGCATTAAATGCGAGTGCACGTTGAAGTTGCAGGCATTTCAGGTTGAAGTTGCAGGCATTTAAAGGATTCACCGCCTCGTACGAGCTAGGAATAGCAATGAATAAAAAATAGGACAGTAATTTTGAACTTTCGGGGCTATCGAGATAAGGCCGGCATTTTCAAATGCTGCTCAAAGTTGAAATGTTTCGGATACTCGATAAGTAACGACTTCTCATGGAAATTAGAGATAATATTTGGACCATGACTGAAGAAAACCGTGATCGAATGGGGATACAATACCTGATAGAATACTTGATATACAATAAAGCTAGCATAAATGGCCAGGTTTTCAAATAGCATAACGATAATGATGACATGTTTGAAGTGGAAAAACAGAAGTGAAATAAAACGAGAACTCAAGCGACATATCGAAACGAGTCACGCGCCGGCGACAGCGCTAACCTTCTTGAACATAAACGTACGTAGCCTTTTCAATATAGTCGACCAGTTGGAAGCTGCAATTCTTGCATCGAATCTACGTGTTGTTACTATCACTGAGACATGATTGCATTCAGGCATTTTATATCATGAAATCGCTCCATTGGGATACGTGATAATTATCAAGGATAGAGCGACTAGACGGGGGGGGGGGGGGGGGGGGTGACTCTGCTCTCAAAAGGACGATTATCTTATTCCAAATAAGCCTGGTTTTCTAGATGTGCAGTTATGGTGCAGAATACAGTTGAAACAGAGTTGTGTCAAAGTGAGTTTAGTTTACAGGACGCCAAACACTGAGACTGAAATTCTGTATACTAATTGACTTGATGCATAAGCACGTTTGCGGTATTAGCTGGCGGCTGAAATGCCCTGATATCAATTCGAAATCTTTAATTCAAGGCATTTATGTAATTCTATCCTTGATTCTGTTTACATTTGAAGTTGTGAGAACTGCAGAGGAGCCTACACGTCTTAAAAAAACATCGTTCTACACTAGACCTAGTGTTTGTTAGTGATAATTTCACAAAAATGACTCTAGAAGACAGAAATAATTTATGATGATGAGATGGTGTTTTGCACATTGTGTTCGAAAATTGGTTGGTGTAAGTGTGCCAATAAAATATGTGCGCGCATTCAACAGAGCCAATGACGCGGCTGCAATGACTCGCCTTGCACATGAATATAATGATTCTGTAATTTGCACATTGAAGTAATCACAATTGTCTATGCGGTTTGTGTGACTTGAGGAGTTTAACGTCTCAAAGCAGCTCAGGCTATGAAAGACACTGTAGTGGAGGGCTTCGGAAATTTCGACTACCTATGGTTCTTTAACGTGCACTTACGTCGCACAGGACACGGGTCTCTAGCATTTTGCCTCCATCGAATTGTGAGCGCCGCGGCCGGGATCGAACCCGCGTCCCAGGGGTCAGCAGTCGAGCACCATAACCACCGAGCCACTGCGGCGGCTCTATTTATGCATTATGTGGCTGGTTGAAAGCGCTTGCCACGCACCGCATTTTAACTTTTGTTCCCTTGGGAAGGAAATCAATAAGGAAGTATACTCAGTCGGTTGTCTGAGAAATAATCCACAACGCACATGTACTCAAGAGATTAAGGAAAATAAACAGACAGCACTCAATTCTATAAATCAGTGTTAGCATTATCGCCCTACTAAAAAGAGTAAAGAAGAAAGTACTTGAGGCAAAAAAAAAATGTTTTCAACAACTACGCTGCACAACTTCATCATGGAATCACCGCATGAATTCTGGATAAATATTAGTTGCAAATCCACCGCTTCTGCCTGTTCGGGGATAGGCGCAACGAAACGGGCTGACTCATTTAACAGTTACTTTCAGTGTTCTGTCTTTACTGCAGACATTGGTGTTCTGGGGTCATTAGCATGTTGTAGTAATGAGTCAACGAAATCATTAAGTGCTCCCACATAAGTGTACCTGGAATCTTTTCCTTATCTTTAAAGATACTTAAAAAAGTTGCGGTTCTGATAGTATTCCAAATAGTTTCCTCAGGCGCTATGCAAAGCAAACTAGTGAGAATACCTATCTTAAGTATTAAAAAAATTCAGAATATCTGCCTTCCAGCTCAATAAAAAGTCGTGAAAGTTGTCTCCATTTACAAATCAAGTGACGTAACGACGCGGAGCTAATGTCTCTTACATTCGCTTGTTACAAAATTCTCGAGCATATCGCACTCAAATTTTGGAAGAGCATGCTGAGGTAAATAATATTCATTCTAATCAGCACAATTTTTGGAGAGGTTTGTCATCGAAAACACAACTTGTAGAACTTTGTAGTGACCTTCCTTGCACAAGGAATTATTAACGACAGTCAGAAATATGTATAATTTTTTTCGATTACTTTAAGGTAATCGATTAATCTATGGCAATCGTTAGTCTAACATTATATCGCTCTGCCACGCCTCTAATACCGTAAAAGTTGGTGACTGGTATTAGAATGCATCTTGGGACCGCGCAAAAATACAATGGACGGGGAAGATACTACGCTCTATCTAGCTGGTTTCTTCCTCGTCCATTGTCTTTTTGTGCGGTCTCGAGGTGGTTTCTAATTTGAATGCCGTCTTGGCTATTTCTGGAGTACCGTTTCCTGTTTTCAATTCAGCGCATAATGATTTTGATGATTTATATTCTTAACAGAGCAGAGCTGCAAGTGCGTCGATGGAAAGAATCCACCCCCCCCTTGCCCTGCTCAAAGAAAGGTTGAAAACTAGGCTTTCCCAATAAAAACAGCCAAACCTAAAGTTTATATGCTGATACTCACCGAATTTATGCATACTTTTCCATTACATGGTGGTGTAGAGTGGCTATAAAGCCTGAAGCTTATCAATAACAGTTAGGAAGCACTACGGTTCACGCGGAAAGGAAATTTTCGCATTTTTCTCAGTTCCTGTTTAAAAAAGAACTAAAAAAAAGAACTCCTCATATGGTCTTGGCGGCATTGTGCATTGAAACCGGAATCCGCTTTCGCGAAAGATTTGTAAACAGAAATTTATGACTGGTCGTGGCTGCCTTAGCGTTCCATAATTCACTTTCCACGGTAAGGAATTGTCAGTTTGGAGGGTGGCGCTGGTCTGAGAAATATCGTGTTTGTGTAGAGGCACTTGCATCTTTTGCATGCTCTTTCCATATAATTCATTGTGGTTGTAAGTGCATAACATAAGGCTCATGCAATCACAATGAGGCTCAGTTGAAGTTAGTGCCTGTGCGTACCTGCATATCATTAGGCATCGTGCTGTGTCTGAGCTAGAAAATGGCGCTCCTGTTTTACCAGGTCGTCAAATTGAAAGGTTTTCCAATAGGACAGGACTTGTTTCAAATCAATTGCAGACGCCTTTTCCGGAAGTGAAGCTAATGTCAGTATTATATTGACTGCAGTTCTCCAATGTTCCCTGGAGTTCCTTGATATCATTAGCGAGTCAAGAAAGCAAAGTCAAAGAGCCGGAACCCTTTGAAATTCTCGTCTGAATGGAATACATGAAGATGATGTGTCAACCTGCATTTCAAGCTAAGGAATGTTACATTTTCAGTGCTCATTATAAACTGCGCCGCAGTATTTTGTTGATCCGTTTTAATCTTGGAGCGGAAAACGTTATTGGAAGATGAGACGCCTATATCTAATAAAGGCAGAAATACTTGATCCAGGTGACCTTGTTTAGCAATACGAGACTGTCTCGCACTCCTATTTACGCTGCAATAAATCTACGCAGGTTCTACAACGGAGTGGTACCCGTCCTGCTGGTCAAAGACTTAGAGCTGTTGAAGAAAGTTTTGGTCGAACAGTGCCACGTGTTTCCAGACAGAGGGGTTTGTACTTGGTTGTTGTGCACTCATCACTTCTGAACAGTAGTCTTCGTTTCTTAATGCACCTGCACTTTCTGTACTTCAGAACGTAGTTCAAGCAAGAACGTAGTTCAAGCACTTTAATGAGTTCCCTAAGGTTGCGTTTTAATATTTTTTGACATACGCATATCTGTGAGGCAGCTGCTTTCATTTCGTTTTCACTCAGTGTATTGAGCCCGAGAAAGAAAGCGTGGTTATACATTGTTTATCACTCTACCTTCTTGATCTTTGTTGAAGCTTTTTGCGCGGCGGTACCGAAAGCATAGGTAAAAATTTTGAGTTTGAAAACCCCGACAGCAGTTGTTAAGCACACTGTAATGAAGTGTTGGGGACCAACATCGTAAAACGACGCATTAGTTTAGCGGTTCTTTCGCACTTTGCCCATTGCTTCTTTCAGAGTTTAGGGAGGAGGCACCAGGATGCTTTATTCTGGTGTTGTCTCAAATCAAATTTTCCAAGAAACCGAAATATATGAATACATAGGTGATTAATCGGCGGACACCGAAGTAAGCAGCAGTGGTATGATGAATTCTACACACTCCAGCATACTTTCCATTTATCGGGCGCCTCTACCAGCACGCATATTCGGCTGCCGCTTCTTGCCGTAGTCTGTGTCGCATGATTTAAGCCGACCTCCCCAACAAAAGTATCATGCAACCGTGACATTCTTCAAGAAATGTGTTTGCGGAGATGCTTGCGGCACCAGAGTATTCAGCTGCAGCCCCGCGGTTCTGTTCATGACTATGCTGAATGGCAGATGTTGGATTAATTTATTTCGATTTTGCATGGCCCGAGTCAAACGCTCCATATTACTTCATGTGCGTTGGCGCTAACCCTACATCATACCGCCCAATTCGGGGATAGTACAAAAATTGTAAATAATCTTCCACACGGGTGACATCGTACATTAGGCCTTGACAGCAGAAACCTTTAGCACTGCGGAGACATATTAGCGTCGGCGTATACCGGTCTTCCGTATTACTATTACGAAGGTGCAGTTACACGGCGTATGCTTGGTGGGACGCTCACCTCCCACTGTGCGTGCGCACTTTCGCACGCTAGAGGAGTATATGCCTAGCTAATCCGCCCTCGCAAATCCGCAACTTTCTATTAGCCTTTGTGCCGTTTTAACAGACAAGGCTACGTGCTGTAGGCTTGCCGTAGGAAGCCAACGTCATTCTACTTGTCCGATTCAGTTTGTGCTAACGTCACCTTTTCCTGGCAGCTGGTCTAAAGGAACACGGTCAACCCTTAACAAATGGTTGGTATTTCGAAAAAGGTTCTACACCAACCAGTTTCATTCCGCTGAGCGTGCTCGCATGCACTTTTCCGGGAGAGTGTTGCAAAAGACGCCCATCCAGCGGGGGTATAAAAGCCTCAGTGTGTGCGTTTGCTCCGTAGGCGCACTCGCAGAAGGATTCTACGCAGGTGTCGGAGCTTTAGATTTGGCAAAAACTGATTGAAACGCCCGAATGAAACACAGGAAACTAGTGTGATCATATGCGCAGCACACAATTTTATTTTTTGCTTAAAATGTGGGCGTGAAGTCTGTTTTATTTATACTGCAATGCCGTGAATAGAAGTACAGCAGTAACTCACGAAACTAGAAGCGATAAACAACTGTTCAGGACAAAAAGTTCTGCAACAACTGTTATTTGAAAAGATGTTCAAGACAGCAGGTCGTGTAGAACAGGTGAGTTCCCATAACAAAAATAAACACCAGTATTCGCAGATTGTGCAGAAGATCAAAAGCCAATGTTAATTTTAAGGTTTTCTGCCACCACTATTTTATAAAATAACTGCTCACGGCGATGGCTGGTGGTTTTATTTAAAAAATACTTTTATTCTGTGCAGGCACACTTCGGCATCTTCCTTGCTCCTGTAAGCCCAGATTCACTAGTTTTCACAGCAACGGGAGAGCGCTGGAAAAGCCTGAGGCAGACGGTCAGCCCGGCGTTTACTACAAGCAAGCTGTCGAAGGTAGTGCTGGGCAATACTCAGAAATGTTTCCACCTTGATTCGTGTGCTAAAATGGAAGATTGGGTGGGTTTCTTTTTCGTGTGTTCAGGCATGCGTGACGACGAGATGACTTCGGTCCTTTGCTACATTTTCTGCCTGCTTTTTATGACGTGTTTGCTATACAGGTTGTTCTGGTCAAGATTTTCTTAACATTTTAAATAAGGCTTACGATTGCAAACTGTGGTATATCGGGTTTATCTTCTCAAGCTGCAGATTTTCTGTGAGAAACATCACAGAGTACGACTCCGGATTAGTTAAACATATAGTTTTTTTATCGTGTGCTGACATAGCACAGCACAAGGATTTTTTTCTTTGCAACTTGCTTCCCAGCGAAAAACAGCCGTTGTGGGTGGGGGCTTGACGCCGCGATATTGTGCCACGCTGGACAACGCCATAACAACTTTCCCACTGCAGCAGGCTTGTCGGTGTAATGGGGTACTTTCGTGCACACTGGGGTTCCGGTTCCGGTTCCGGCTTGCGCCTAATAAAGGCACAGATATCTAAATTAGTGTGCGGTAAAATCTGGCAGCCAACCTCGTAGCCAGTACGGTCATTCACTTAGTTATACGACTGCAGCTAGCTGTTAGCAACAAACAAGTCATCTGCTTTTCAAAAAAAAAAAAGAGGGGCACTTAAGTTCCGCCTTTAAGGGCATGACACGATTGAGTTAATGGGAGCCATCAGTTGTTCTTGCTGCCTACGGAGACAAGGACACCGTTTCTTCTTTCACTGTCAAGTGAAAGACCACACGACTTACATATAAAGTCCCTCTTTAATTAAGCCGTACCGCCGTGCCCGCGTTGTCTAAAGGCAGCCTGCCTGCCTCGCAGCCCAAGGGCCAGGGTTTCGATTGCCGACTGTTCAACTCAGTTTTATTTCAAACGGACTTGACGCTTTAGAGTTTACAGTTCATTGACATGTCATAATAACGTTTGAGGCATGGTGCGGCCTTCCAATCCCAGCTTTTCTAATGCTTTATTATGTCCAATTTGGAGTTTCTCGGTCCAACGCCCACGGACTACGCTGGGGTTTTCGGCTAAACGGGACCCTAATGCTGACATGTTAAAATTTATTTTTCCTGGTGATGAAGACCGAAAGCGGTCACCTCTCTCCAGGCGTCTGAAGCCAATAACACTCAGCGCAGGCATCCACACCCACAAGCCGTCGCCACTGGTAAGGGTAGGTGTCCCCTGCCCTTATCAGCAGCCCTCGTGCCAGAGCTGTCAGCCGCTCTACAGCGCATTTCACTGCTTCGGAACGGAATCAGGAACATGACAGGGACTTCGCGAACTGGTATTAATCTCTCGTCCTATGGTGCTTATCACTGTGCGGTTTGGATAGACAGGCGACTGTCGACGCAATTTAGTGGTTAGTATGGATATCTCTACAATTATAAAAATTTATTAGTCAAGCTTAAACAATGAAATTAAGCTCCCTAATTTGTTTCTTTTCTGCCGACGGGGTGGCTCAGTGGTTATGGCGCTTGGCTGCTGATCCCATAGAAGCGGGTTTGAGCCTGACCGCGGCAGTCAAATTTTGAAGGAGGCGAAATTCCAGAGGGCCATGTACTGTGCGATGTCAGTGCACATTAAAGAACCTCAGGTGGTCTCAATTTCTGGAGCCCTTTACTACGCTGTCCTTCATAGCCTGAGTCGCTTTGGGACGTTAAATCCCCATAAACTAACCTTGCTTCTGTTCTGGTGTTCCCTCCTAATGGCTCTACTACCCTTGAAGAAATTACCTTTGCGCCCCGGAAAAAAAATTCAAGTTAATCTCGGCTGAAACAACCTGCGCATGCAGCCGCCTTTAAACTGTATGGTAGTAGAGGTAGAGAAATATAGACTACAACTTAACCTTGGCATTTCGCAGATATCCCGAATATTTGAGGCTTCCAGCGGAACACTGGCCGGCATTATTGGGAGAGACGCCAAAGGGGGAAGGTCAACGGATGTAAAGCTCCTTCTGCAAAGGTACTCCTTGGACGTCATGGTAAAGGCCGCTTTCGGCGTGGACTTGGACATACAGAACACGACACCGGGGAGCATTTTCGACAGGCTCACAGCAGAGAGCGCCCGTTTGCTGCAGTGCCTGGGACTGCAAGGAATCACGCTTGCAGCCAGTGAGTGCAAGGCTGTTGTCTTCCAGCCTTTATATTTATTTATTATTATTATTTATTTACAAATACTGCTGTCTCTGAGGAGAGACAAGCAGGAGTGGGTAAATACATTAGTAAAAACAAATAACATGCGTAGCACAAGAATAGATAATACAGAAGTATTAAAAACAGATGAACAGGTTAAATTGTTAGGCAACTGAACAAAAAGCTCTTCAATTGGCAATAAACGAATTGAGCCGTCCAATCCATTCCAAATTTCAACAGTTAGAGGGAAAAAAGAAAATTTAAATCAATCTATATGTGGTTTGAAGGGAACAATGTTTAATGGGTGGTTCCGTCGGGTTGCACGTGCGCTTGAGGACACAAATGTGAAGGGTGCCTGAATGCCAGATGACGTGTGAACGATCTTGTGCAGCATAATGATGCGTTCACGTGTGCGCCTATGTTCTAAAGTTTGTAAAGATAAGCTGTGCATATGAGAAGAAGGTGAAAACTTGCGATCGTACCGGCCGAAGATGAATCGTATTGCTTTTTTTTGAACTGATTCTAAACGGTCAGTGGCGCGCGCGTAATGAGGGGACCAGACAATTGAGGTTGTTGCAAATGAAAGTCACGCATAGCGTATGAAAGTGTGCTCAGAATGTAGTTAAGTCTCGTTTTGCTCGAAAACTGTCTTGATAAGATTTATTATGCATGACGATGAAATTTCTAATGGCGCAAAGCCAGCCTGGCCAGAGAACGCCATGGCACAAGGCGTTTTTGTGTACATAAGGCGGTGCCAACGGCATATGCTCCTGGAATTTGACCACAGGTTACCGGAGCACCAGGCAGGGGAAAACTTCTACACAGTGCATTGCCGGTGGTTACACCCGGCTGCTCTGAGGATAGAGCCCCGCACTTCCGCATACCAGGCGGATGCTTAAAGGCCATTATGCGGTTCACGATAGTATTAAGTGAAGCGATGGGTGAGAAACTTTCTCCGAGCAAGTGACCGTTACCGGCAACGTGGACGTAGTATGCTACGAGTGGAAAAGCCCACATTTTATATCCTAGCCAGTGAAATTGATATCGAAGTGGGGCGGGATCATCTGGGCGGGTAAGGGTTGCTTTGAAATATATCCACAAGCGGTCTTGTGTTAATGGATGGTCCGACCTTTGCGTCCGTGAATGGCGGTCTCTCTTTAGGGGAAGGCAGGTAAAAACGCCGCTGTAACGTCTTCGTTCCAGCAGAGTTTAATATTCAGTTTAGTTAGGTTCTTGGATTCGGTTCGGGATGCGATACTGATTGACGCTTCTTAATACTACAACAGCACAAAATCTTCCGAAATATTAAACGCCCTCATAGTTTCCCCCGCTCTTCTTTTTGCTACTGAGTCGTACGTCCGAAATAACTTTCTCACTATGAAAAACTCAAGTTCTGTTTTTTTTTTCTTTCAAAATCGTTTGAACTATCCCATTCAGCTGCCTTCCCCTGGATAGCTGTTATCGGAGCAGATGTAAGGCACGCTCACCCTTGTCAACAGCCACAGGATACACTGAACGCTTGGTTTGTGTCCTTTAATAAAGTGACCCTTGCCTGTCTAGTCTTGCATACTCAGAGTCTTCAGATATTCACCGTCGATCTTAGTTTCGTACATGCATTGCCTTTTGTATGCTGACGATATAACAGTCTGGACAAACACGGGTTGTCTCGGAGAGAAGGAAGAAAGGCTACAGCAAGCGGCCTCTTGTGTAGAGCAATACCTCGCAGAAAGAGGACTCGCATGCTCGACCGAGAAATCGGAACTGCTGAGAGTCTGGAGAGGCAAGCAAAACCGGACCGTCCCAACCAACGAGGACCTAAAACTCAACGTCTACCTTGACGGGACACCTATCCCCGAAAAGACAACAATAAGAATTTTAGGCATGTGGGTTCAATCCAACCAGCGCAGTACTCACACTTTTACCCTGCTCAAAGCAACAACACTACAAGTCTCACGCATGATCACCCGCATCACCAACAGGCGACATGGCATGCGTGAAGAGGACACACTCAAACTAGTCAGAAGCCTTGTAGTTAGTAGAATCACGTACAGCCTACCCTACCAGTGCCTCAACAAAAACGAAATACAACAAGCGGATGCCCTGCTACGCAAAGCGTATAAGACAGCGCTCCGACTTCCGCGCAACACGTCAACCGAAAAACTCATGGCCCTGGGATTACATAACACCTTTGAGGAGCTACGAGAGGCGCAGCTTGAGTCGCAAAAACTCAGGCTGTTGCAGACAACGACTGGAAGAGCGCTCCTGCAGAGGCTCGGATACCGCGAGCAGATGCGAGAAATGACGAGGACGGCAACGATCCCCGACGAGCTTCGCAAGACCCTCAAGGTAGCGCCAATACCAAAAAACATGGATCCCAATCTCCATCGAGGCAGAAGAGAAGCGAGGGCCGACTTCATCGAAAGAACATACGCTCCTCAAGCCACGACCGTGTATGCAGACGCGTCTTGGAGAGGAGGAGACACCAAAATCGCTGTGGCGGCGGTGGTCGATTCGTCTTTACGCGAAATGACCAGCGCGTCTCTCCGAGGCTGCACAGCTGCAGAGTCCGAGGAAGTAGCCGTTGCTCTAGCGGTGGCGGAGGGCTATAGAACCGGGCGGTCGCTAACAATACTCACCGACTCTCAAACAGCCTGCCGAAATTACATGAATGGCAGGATAGGTCGTCACGCGCTCCGTATACTCCTCGCAGCGAGCGACAGAATTAAAAACCAGGAAGAACAAAGCGACAAGATCCCACACAAAATTGTGTGGGTACCGGGGCACACGGGGGTGGCAGGGAACCAAGAGGCCGACAGGATAGCTCGAGGATACATTACTTTCCGAGCATCCGATGAGCCCGCGGAACTCGCGCCAGCACCCAGGGATTACTCGGCCATACTACAAAACTACAGAGGCAGAAGATTGCGGTATCCCCCACCGCACAAATCTCTCAGCAGAGAGGAAGCTGTCACTTGGAGACAATTACAAACAGGCTCTTTCCCAAACCTACATATACTAAACAAAATGCACCCTACCATATACGCGGACAAATGTCCCTGGTGCGACGGAAAACCTACTCTCTATCACATCACATGGGCCTGCCAAAAAATAGACGTGGTCCCCAAAATACAAAACCCGAGTGCGGAGCAGTGGGAGAATCTGCTGTCCAGCGACCGCTGTGAAGACCAAGAAGGTCTGGTACAGCGAGCTCAACGGGCGGCAGTGGCCAGCGGAGCCCTGGACTGAGGGCAACCGACCACTGATTAGAGGCGGACGACTTCGACAGAGAAGACTCCTGGGGGTAAAATCAAGGAGAAAACGTCTCTGAAGATGCTCCCAAACCGCAGGAAAAAGGACTAGAGTAAAATAAAGTTTTTCCTTCCTTCCTATTTTCGTTCGTATTTCTCCAGGTAACGCGCCTCCTTTCTTTCAGATACGTTAATTAGCTGCCTTATTAACCACCAGCTGTCTTCTCAGCTATAGGAAAGCCCTAATACGGAGAAATACAGCGCGACAAATGGAACAAAGATTATTTCACTTCTTTACTTCCAGAGCACTTCACTTCTTTGTCAAGGGGCAAAGGGCTAGACTAGCAGAGAACTGGGGGCACCTTTAGTTGATGTGCACATCATTCAAAAGCTTAAACGTCCTTGCCAATCAATGTTTCCACCATTTAGGACAGTTCTTTTATGCTTCTACAAATATCAAACTGTTTTTCGACGTCCACTGAACGAAGTGAAGTTTCTGTCTGGCAGTCGGTGCTTAAATAATGACTTACTATTCCTTTCAGCCTACGCGCAACCAAAATAAGCTCTCAAACCCTGAACCCGCTTCTCGCACATTATAGATACAATTGAAACACATGCAACTTCTCCTAATCGCGCCCTGCTGTTTTTTTTTTTCTTTTTGCTTATAAGCAGACAATTCGGTTAGGCTCTGTCGTTCACAAAAAAAAAAAACAATCAAGTATATCAAATATGCGCGTCGCTGGGAGGACACGGTATGCAATGCGTTGGAAATCAACAAGGCCCACCCCTTTCGTGTGATCTGAAAATGTGCATCAAGGCTATTGTGTTGACTCCGCAAGTTTTTAGTCACTGCTTAAGGCGCTGAATGTTCACTGTAGCCAGCATTCCTGAATATGATCCTGTGGAAGAATATACTGGACCACTAATTGCAACTCGATTTATGAACACTGGAGAATGAGCGTGTCAGAGATCGTCACGCACAGACCCCATGTCGATGAAGTCCGTCACAATAAAGATCGTTCCGGAAGAAAAGATAGAAAAAGGAAAAGGGGACAGTAGCAGGAAGCTTTACATTGCCTCGTGAAGGTGAGAAAGGTGAAGCTTCAGTGACAGTCGTTTCTTTTTGTATATTTATTTAAAAACAACTTGTGTCAAGTTAAATGTTCCATGCGACAAACAAAGACCTTTCTTCTGTCTTGGTCCGTTTAGTAATGTGGCTCGTACTGTGCACCGACAACAAGTAAAAAAGTAAAAAAAAAATATACGTTGAGTCATTTCCATCTGAGTTGGTGTACCTAGTGGTCTCGAAAGAATTTCCTGAAATTCGCTTCGAGGCGTGGAATATTTACTGACATAGGCACCGTCGACCGCTACTTAGAGCCACCGTAAGTACGTTGTGTGACCACCTCCAAGCAGGAAGCTACAGCTTCTAAGTTAAAAGGCTGGAGGATGCGGGCTGTCTTAGCAGACCTGTCATCGGCGTTCCTAAACGATCCTTACATAGATAAAAAGGCGAGAGTAGCATGAACTTGATGATTCTGGTGAAGTGAATAGAAAGCTAGCCGTAAACCCTACGACCGCAACGCCTCACTGCGAAGATCTTAGGGCGTAAACGCTATTTTCACTGTTCCTAGCGATCATGGGATCTTGTGTAGAAATTTCAAAAGGACCAAAATCAGGCAGTGCTATAAGAAACTTGAATGTAGATTCGTCAGTCCTAGATTAAGCGTGGGATAAAACGTTCCATCGTCCTGCGCGTGATGCCTGAACGATGGTGTAACACCGGATGATCGGGTGGTGCATCGGCCATTGCTCACAAGAGGAGCTGGCATTACAGCAGATCTGGCTTGTTTAACCACTTTACCGCACGCAGCAAGAAGTCTCCATGCCTGTTGATCAAGCTGTCGGCCGTGCTGGCGAACAATCAGTAACGATCGGCGCCTGAAACAAACCCACCGGGAAGTGGACAGATCGCATTTCGACAAGGATAAGTTCACAAATTCATGTGACAATATTCTCCTTTTTACTCTCTTTCTAGACTGCCTTCCGGAAATTCGCACCTTATTACAATGGCTGGTGTCTGGGGCATCACTTTTCATTGATCCTTTTATCCGCATTATTGTGGTTGTGGTGCGACCAATCATCGAAAGGCGGCGCACATCCACCTCAGTAAGTAGGCTCATGTTTCTCCTGCGGAACAGCGTGCTCATTTTTTATCGCGCTATAAAAGAGCTGTGCAAATAGCATTGTGTCCTCTTACAAATTCGTGATTTATTTAAAGAAATCAAGTTCGCTAGGACGAAGAACCGAACTTGTTGGTAATTCATCTTTTACGAAACAACACAGATAACGGACTCGGAAGCACAAAAGAACACAACGACACAGCCCTCGTGTCCTCTTAGGCGTCCGACTCCTGTTCAGCGTTGTTCAGTAAAGCCGTTCAAAGATCTGCCGCACTCCGTAAAGGTAGCAAAGTGCATCTTTTTCCTCGCGGCTTTCCTTATATGTTTTGCTGATGGAACTATATAGTCGCTGATTTATACAACCGAGATTATGTCAGAGAAACTACAGTCCAGAAGGCGAAGTAGACTACTGTATTCAGAAATCGGTTCTTGTTCGTTTCGCGTGAACCAAATCACCGAAACGGAAAAGAATTGAAGAAGAGGCGTGTAACGCGTTTTTTGTGCAGAATTAGAGCGCTAGAAATGGTTCATATGTTGGTGAGACAAGTGTGAACGTAATTATAGAAACTGTGTACATGCGAAATCAATCCTTTCGAAAAAAATGTAAGTAAAGGTACTGAAAACATCAAATTCTGCTCGGCCTACGACTGTGGTGCGATAATCAGCCATTGCGAAGACCTCCATGGGCGCAGGACTAGCAGGCATGCCCTGATTGTGTTGCCAAGGCACAGCAGAAGCTATGCCACTGTTGTGCTTTTTGACAGTTGAAACATTCCGGCTCTCAAACGCTGACACACCATGTCATCGTCGATTCGGCATAGGGAGCAGACATCTTTCTTGGTTATGTTGTTTAATTGGCGGTAATTGACGCAAAACCTGAGATTACCGTCCTTCTTCACGAGGAGAAACGGGGCTGCCCAGAGGCTTTTTCGATAGCTGAATGACATCGTCGCGCAGCATTTTCTGATCTTTGTCCCGGATAGTATGACGTTCGCGCGTCAAGGCAGCGTAGGGTCTTTAGCGCAGAGGGCGGGTGAGTACACCGATAGATGGTCATCGGACCTGTAATGAGGGAGAAAAAAATTCACCGGAACTCTGACGGCGACTGCGAATATAGTCTTGTTTGTGCCCGGAGTGGTGGGGTGATGTCTCAGGTAGGTTGTGGTACTAAGACAGGGCCTTTTGCGCGTCGGTCAGAGAGGGCGAAGACATCTCGTGTGTCAGTGATTTCGTCGAGAAATGCAGTCGTGTCGCCTTTGTTGAGGTGTCGGTATTCTTCGCCAAAGTTTGTCTGCAGCACTTCAGCTTCGCATTTGCGACGTGAAGGAAAGTGAAGTGGCCTGCTTTCCTTAGAGGGGGGGGGGGGGGGGGGGGGAGGTGGCGTGTTGAAAAATAGGCAGATGGGTGGATGACTGCAGTCGTTGGGACGGGCGTAGGGATCATGTCGCGGGCTGGCCGGACATCTTTCACTGCGCACGGTGGTGATGTATTTATTTTTCTCAAGTCACTACAGGCCGATGTGTTCCAAGCAGGAGGGGCTTGGAACATAACAATTGTACATTGATTTAGATGTGTAAAAAAATGCAACATATAGCAAAAATTGGTGAGAACAAACACAAAACAAAATAATACATCATGCAACTAACCAAGAAAATCTTCAAATGCTTAAATAAATTTACGAGCTTAAAAAAGTGATTCGGGAAGCGAATTTCAAATGGAGATGGTTGTGGGGAAGAAAGAGTACTTGAATGTATTTGTTCGGACAAAGTTTCGATGCAGCTCGTTATCCTTGTGTGTCGTGTTTGCCTCAGGGTGTCGAACCGGAATTTTTTCGGGTTTGGTTCAGGTTCGGGTTCACGCCTTTCGGGTCCGGTTCCGGGTTCCGCTCCCGAGCGACATTCCGTTCCGGTTCGAATTGGTTCGGATCGCTTCCAACCGGCTCAAACGGGTTCAGACTACAAAAAATTCTGAACGTAGATAGTTTTTATTCTACCTTGTTTAGATGTTTTCTGTTCTTTGTGATGTCAGCATATAAAAAAAACTGTAAAATTTGCTCAATGCGATCTGTTTTGACTCTACCCACTTTAAGTTACTGTCCGCGGCAAAAAGATTTAAATTTACGCAAGAGCCGCGAAATCAAGTGAACACAGGATTAGTGTCGGCTAGGCTAGATTCTATCTCTTTTTTGTCGAAGAAAACATACACATACGAAGAAAAAAGTGGGGGGGGGGGGGGGGGGAGGCGGCGGTGGCTGCCTTCCCGGTTCCGGAGTCCCTGCTACTTGAACGAGCGGTTACGCCAACTACGACGCGGAACGCACGGACGCATAAGTGCTGCGCTCTAAAATGCCCCATCTACCTGCAGCCGATCTACCTGAGGTGGAATGCTGTGAATGCTGCTCGTGTGCCGTCGTTAAAGCGTTCTACAAAAGAAGGCCAACAAGCATGAAGCTTGTTGCACATGCAAGCGAAAACGCTAGCGAATCCTGGCACCGCGGCGCAGAAACGTTTTGAGTCGTCGCGGCGGTGAGCGGCGAGGTTCCAACAAGTTTGAAATTTTCGCTGGGGCGCACCGCTATATAGCTCATTCGCTTGCATGTGAAACAGCCTCAAGCATCGCGCCTAAGACACAAGAAACGCGAAGTGAGGGTTCCTGCACAGCTTCGGCCCTCTCTCAGTAAAAGAAGACGCATTACGTTCGCCGCTATTCAGGAGCGTGGCGCTGGTGAATATTCTCATGGTTCGGTTACACTAGCCGCAAGTACCCCCGGAAGCAACCGATTGGACAGTCATCGCTGTAGCTTGGAAGTAGCGGACACCTTCAATTTCCTCATGGTGCGTTTTTCTTTAGACTACCTGTATAGCCTCTCCAGAAGGCAGGCGACACAGGTACTTACAGGGTATTTGTTTCAGTACCTTTCTATCGGCAGCCTTTTCTGGAGTTCCTTGACATTAGTGTTTTAAAACGTGTTAAGCGAATGCGCATTTATCTCTTCTGCTGCAAAAACGTTCTTCCTCAAACTGCACACTTCGACGCTGCTTTTGAAGGCGTGACTTCATCCCAAGGAGATGGTTGTGCCATGAACGGTGAATTGCCGACTGCGCAATACGCTGAATGCCATTGACCATCGTTTTATTCCGTGCAATGACGCTACGTTCTTCTGGGACATATTTACAGCAAACACTTAACTAGTCTCTGGAAGAGCCGCATGATGGACCGCCACGCCGATCGAATCACCGCGGTCATCGAAATCTTTCTTCCGTGAGCAGTACGTTTTGGTGAGGGCAGTATATGTCGCCCTGGAAGGGCCGCCTTTCTCGCTCCCCTATCTAGATGCATGTGTGTGTGCCTCCCAGGCTTTTGATGTTTAGGGAGGTGGGGACGTGCAGGGAGATCGTGGGCTCATATTACACAGCCTGGTGTTTTGTGGCAGGAGCATACTTCGATTTTCTATTTCTGCGCTATTTGCATGCAATACAGTAAAAAAATCCTCGCCCAGCTCAGTTGCTAGATCAACAGACGGAAAATTCGGAGGTCGTGGGTTTGGATCCTAAAGACGGCATGTTTTTTTTTTAAGCAATAATCGTTAAAAATAATTACCATATTAAGCTCCTATTGATGAACACCGCAAATTAATTTACAAAGGACATCCCGTGTGCTCCTTCGTTTCGGTGATGGTTGGCCTCCGTCATGTGCGGCAGCGAGAGGCAGATATAGGCCGCCCGTCAGAGAATTCAAGATACAGCATTCCGAGAAGAGCGTGAGAATCTGCCCGCTAGAGATTAGCATTCATTTTTTTATATATAAGCGGAACAATGTTTTATATATAAGCAGAACACAAAATGACTTCATCGCAGTTACATTTCATTTCAGTAGCATATTTCTAGGTATAATCACTGTATTTTTTTTTCTATGTATAGTACCGCTGCTATATGCCCGCGTTTCCTTGCTTATTTCCATCGCGTGGAACAAAGAATGTTGAAATTCTTTAAAAACAAACGCGAACTTATATTTCTTTGTTTCGTAATAATAGTATTATGTTTGTTTTAACGCGTCAAAGCGACGCGGAGTCTGTCAATGACGCTGTAGTGGATAACACCAGATTAACGTGTACAAGCGGGGGTTCCCCTGAGTACACTCACACCGCACAGCACATGCGCATTTTTCCATTTCGCCGCCATCCAAATGCTGCCTCGCCACTGGTATCGAACCCGCGACCTTGGAATCAGCAGCCGAGCGCCTCAGCCACTGAGCCATCGTGAGGGGTCTTATTCGTTATCTGCTATCTGAGATAAGAAATGCCTGATAACGTAAATGTTGCACAAGATGACTGGGTCATTGCACTTATGCTTCACATATTTATGGTACTCGACACAAAGAAAAGAAAACCATTCTCACTCAGTGCTTTACCAGTTAAACCAGTGCTAAGAATTCGATTAATGCTTTACGTAAGCATGTGAAAGGGGGATACTATAAAATCCATCATTTCACATAAATCTGACGTAATATACTTTACAATTACCAAGAGCACATTGCGGAAGCCCCAGTTCTTCCAACACACGAACGCAGATAGCTTTCGGTGGGTAAATTTACCCGCTGGCACATGTCATTTTCTCTGAAGAAAACGTGCTGCGTAAAATGCGCGGCTGAAGAGAGTCCCGAACCGGTTCGGAACGGTTCCTTTGAATCGTTGCGGTTCGGGTTCAGTTCCAAGATGGCGAAAAAAATTTCGGTCCGGTTCGGTTCCAGTTCCGGGCAAAAATTCGGGTTCGGTTCCGGTTTCGGGTTCAGGTTCGGTTCAGGTTCGACAACCTAGTTTGCCCTGCATCTGAAGGCTGAACAAAATTATGTTGCGGCGGACTGAAAGAAGAGAAATTTTATTTTCAACATAATCTTTGTGAGAGAATCAAAATTTCTGTATTTGCGGACACTAAACCTGACCATGTCTAACTCTCTCGGACAAAATTTTAGAAAATTCGAAAATATCGATATGGAAATATTGGACATACATGATATAATACAAATGAGGAACGCTTCTGACGATAGCAAAAAGTTAATAGAAAAAAATTTAACACTCCCATCGGGTAATCTACGGGTATATTGATTGTTCAGGAGAGAAAACGGCAGGGCTGGTTGGTGATGCATTCTGTGGAGAACTTATCGCAAACGACGGACAAGGGACAGAAGGAAGGACACATAAGACATTTACGAGCCCTCGTGAATGTCTTATATGTTCTTCCTTCTGTCCTTTGTCCGTTTTTTTAGCTACGTTAGTCAGAGAATATTGATTGTCACACTGAAATCTTGCATTGTGTGAAGAAATTGCGTTCACAAACGGCATTTCTCCAAAAAATGGTTTGGTTCAGGAATCCTAGGGAATGTTCTTTTGTTTAAATTACTTCAAGAGAGCATATGTTCTTTTTGTGTGCCCATCTCAGATGATAGAGGCCTTCTCGAGCATATTCCTTAGGAAAACGTTACATGCTGAAAGCTTAAACTAAAGGGGAGGGGGGGGGGTAAGTTTTCGTTTTAAGAAACATAAAACTGAGAAAGCTGAGGAGGAAATTTGTGGAATGTGCGTGCACCAGGCCATTTGATTTGTAAGCATCATTCTTAAATACTTGGGCGGGACACTTCTTGAAAATCGGAGCCTTGTAAAGGGTGATGAAATGGACTAATAAGTTTTTCTCCTCGTAACACCTAGGAGTATAGCTTTCTTGAAGTTCACTCTCATATTGCACTGCGCACACCATCGGTCAGTAGCCTCAAATATTCTTGTAGGTTACCGTGATCAGAGTTTTCCCTGATTTGCTTAATCAGAACGGAGTCGTCTGCAAATAACCTAATGGATACAGAGTTTGGGACAAGATCAGCAAAATCCTTAATGTAACTAATAAACAGTGAAGGACCAAGTACGCTTCTTTGCGGATTACCTGAAGTGACACCCAGGCATTCAGAAAATTCTCATTCACCACTGCTAACGATCTCCTGTTTTGTAAATATGAATCAATCAATATTGAACTATATACCGGGGAAGAGTGATGAGCACCAGTTTATCAATAAGCTGCCCGTGCGGGCCCGCACCGAAGGCCTTAGCAAAGTCTAAGAACGATATGTCTACTGCTCCTGAATTATCAATAACACATGATAACTCATGAGCGGTATTTACCAGTTGAGTAACTTTTGACATTCCTTTCCGGAATCCACGTAGAATCCACGTGGCATGCCTTTATTGATGAAAGAATTCCTGATGATACCTACGAGTATATGTTCTGAAAGTTTGACACAGATGCTAATAATCGATACGGGCCGATAATTAGATACAACTGATCGATCGCCTGATTTGTGAATAGGTACAATTCGTGTTACTTTCTAGTCAGAGGGTAGGTCACTTAATTCAAGGAAACAGCAAACATATTAGCAAAATATTCAGCTACCTCTGAAACATAGATTTTCAAAAAGTGTTTATGTTGCGTCAGCTCCGCAGCCTTCCTTGATTTCCAGTTGACGTAGCATTGATATCATACCTTCAGCTGACATTGAAGGAAAATCTTGGGATCAATACATTGTTTCGGTTTTCTGATGACTGCGCAACCAATTATTAAAGGAATCTGCGATTTGTTGACAGTCGAATAACGTGGTTTCATTTGAATTTGTGTTTTCTAGCACTTCCTTTCTCTGTCTCAGATGGCGGCAAAATCTGCTGGGATTGGTATTTATAAACAAGAGAAGTGTGATTTTTTACTAACGGTCTTCTGCAGTGGCTAGTCTTTGTGCAAACATGTGTTTTAATTCTTGACAATGAGCCGCGGGAGTTGCGTGTTGCCTGCGATGTTTCATTTTGCGTCTAAGCTGAACAATCTCTCAGGTGACCCTAGGGTCCCTTCGATACGGTCGGATTTTTCTCAGAAGGCGGAATCGGTAATAGCAAGCATTATTGTTTTCTTAAACCTACTGCACAAAACGTGGATGTCGTCACTATTGGTACTGATTAGCGCAGTTTCTAGATAGTGAATTCCAGCCGCGTCATCTGCTCGATTAAAGTCTCGGATGCTAAAGGTGGTGCATTCCGGGAAAATTATTCATATCTAGGAGAGCAACTAAAGGATAACCAGCCATGACCGTAAATACTGTTTTCAACACTTAAAAAGCCATAGGAAATCATTTCTGTAGCAAACAACAAACCTAGAAGAGCACTTTCACTGGTAGGCTTTCTAACTGATCCAAAGTCAATGATGGGATGATATCCTGGGTAACATAGTTCGATTCAAATTTTCCGTACACCAAACACTTCCAATCCAGACTGGGGAAGTTGAAATCACCTGTTATTAAATTACCTACAAGCCATTCCAACAGGTGATCATACAGTGTTTGAAGGCGGAAGTCGGAAGTGTCGGGTGGACGATAATCAGAACAAAGCAAAAATGATGTACCTAATACTCATGATGTAAAAAATAGCGCACAGGGAACACACGGGACGGAAAGAAAACGACGCAGACAAGCGCTAACTCGCAACTGAGGTTTATTGCTGACGCGCGCAATATAAGGTAGTCACTTTAAAAACATAAAACAAAAACAACCACAAACAGTCCCTCCTGGAAAGACCAAGTCAGAGGAAAAAATTGAAATTGAAGCATCAGGCGCCACTCATCGCTGTGGAAGATCAGTTAAAAAACCATTATCAAAAAAGGAATTCAATGCAACGCTGAGGCTAAAAAATCGATTTCACAGTCTGCCAAGTTAACAGAGGGCTCAATGATACACGGATTCCGACATTTCCTAATATGGTATGCCTCCATTATCTCGCGTACACGCTGATTATCTCGCGTACACGCGTACACGTGTATCAGTGAGCCCTCTGTTAACTTGGCAGACTGTGAAATCGATTTTTTAGCCTCAGCGTTGCATTGAATTCCTTTTTTGATAATGGTTTTTTAACTGATCTTCCACAGCGATGAGTGGCGCCTGATGCTTCAATTTCAATTTTTTCCTCTGACTTGGTCTTTCCAGGAGGGACTGTTTGTGGTTGTTTTTGTTTTATGTTTTTAAAGTGACTACCTTATATTGCGCGCGTCAGCAATAAACCTCAGTTGCGAGTTAGCGCTTGTCTGCGTCGTTTTCTTTCCGTCCCGTGTGTTCCCTGTGCGCTATTTTTTACATCATGAACGTTATCCAACTTGCCCAACTTTCCGCTTTGCTGTACCTAATACCGTATTTACTCGCGTAATCCTCGCACTTTTTTTCCCTGAAAATCAACGCGAAGTTTGGGGGTGCGATAATTATGCGGGGAAAATTTTCAAGCAAATGTTTCGGAGTGTTAAATGAAAAGATGAATGGGTGCGAGACCGGGATTGTCAGGTCCGCTATTGTAAATATAACGAAAACATTACTTTCAAGCGGAACTTACCTTCGTTATGAAAGTACAAGGTGAACGTAAGCTCAAGCTGCTAAAGCACTTTGTTTGCCGCGCGCAACCTCCCGTCACTACTCGCGTTGCGTACGTCTATCAGGCAATTCTACTCTTGATCAGAGTCCGTGTCGATACTGGAATATATGTCGAGCCTTGATATATTCCAGCAAAGATGTTTCGACGGCAGGAAATTTCCCAGTCTTCGGTCCACGGAAGGCCCGGCGCGTCTTACCGGTCGTTTTGAGTTCGTCGTGCTGCCGTCTCCAATACCGGACGCAAAACTCGTTGACGCCGAAGTGTCTGCTGGCGGCGCGGTTGCCATGTTCCAACGCATACTCAATAGCTTTTAGCTTAAAAGCAGCTGTGTAGCTTCCGTAGCGTCCCATGGCGAAGCGGCACAAAGAGCACGGTGCCACACGCAAACAAGGCAAACGAGGCCTACGAGACACAGGAGAGCTGGAGACACCTTCGCAAAACGGCGTAGCGGTGGTGAGTGCGGTAGCGGCGGTGGCAGCGGATGATAGCACAGTACCGCCGCCTAGTAGCAAGCGCACCCAACCATGGTATTTTCGTATTTTCGCGATTCTAAGCGCCCCCCGAATCTAAGCACCCCCCCTATTTTCGGAAAAAAATTTCTGGAAAAAAAAAACTGCATGCGAATCTAAGCATCCACTTTTTGCGCGGAAGAGAGCGTTGCCGAGGCCGCCAAGTGCACTTGCTCTTTTTCGTCGAGCCTGTGCAGTCGGAGTCACGAGGAGGCGCGGTCTGCGCGTTGTTGTGACTGAGAGAAGGATGAAAAGGAAATTGCACGGGCCTGCCTACTGGCTCGAGCCGAGCCACCACCGCTGCCAAGTGCAGATAGAGGAGAGTTAAGAGATCAGAGGAAAGATGAAGAAAAAAGATAAGACGCCCGTAGCAGCAACAAATGCGGGCGAGATAAGCGGGCGAGGCCGCGCTCGCCGAAGCGAGGACAGCGGCGTCCACGGCGCTTTTTGTGTTGCTGCGTTCCGACACTACAAGACAGATGGGGGCACAGAACTGTCTGCAGCTATTTTTCTTTTGAATGTTTCCTAAATAAAATGTTTTTTCTCGCGCCCGTTTCATCGAGATTTCGCCGCGAAAAAAGGGGCCCGGGTTGGGGGGGTCAGTTTAGATTTTTCGAATCTAAGCACCCCCTCTCACTTTGGGCATCGCGATCGTGAAAAAAAGGGGGTGCTTAGAATCGAGTGAATACGGTAGTTGTAGCCGCGGTCAATAGATGGCGACCGCTACGAGAAGCAGACGGCTCGCGGCAGTAATTTTGGGGGTGCGATGATTATGCGGGGAAAAAATTTTTCCCAATTTTTGATAGCCAATGTGGGGGGTGCGAGCATTACGCGAGTGCGAGCATTATGCGAGTAAATACGGTAGTCATACGCGCAAAAATAAGCTCTCCCGGTTAGTTATTTGTTCTTATGCGACGCGGAGTGATGACGATAGAAGTTCGGGAAGCTTCTCCCGGACTACATCTCGAATGACTTCCCGTAGATTTCCGCTGGTTGTTGAAACGGTATCAGAGTGGCTGCTGAAGAAGACGTGTGCCGCCGGTTGTATTGGCGAGCTCTGGCATCTAGGGCCCTCCCTATTTTTATGGTGGCCGCTTCCGTCCCGAACGCTGCGATGGCCTTCGGTGCACTACGGACCAGACCGGTGAAATGAGCCTTCTTAACACCTTACAAAACCCACCTTCCTCTCTTCACTCATAATGGGATCTGCATTTTGAAAATAAAAGTTTGCGTTTCTTTGATATACGCATTTACCATCTCACTGGGATGTTGAATTTTTGACAGGAGTAGAACCTCCGCTCTTTCTTTCCGGACTAAGCGGCTGAAGGCTCCAGTAGCTGCTTCTTCAAGGTCTCCAGTTCGTGAGGGAAAGCTCCTGGATTTCTATCCACGTTCCGGCTCAGCCGTCCAATGCAAAGTAAACATTTAGAGCTTTGACGTTGTAATTTCAGGCGCTCAGCACGGCCCCACAGTCGAACACGTCAAGGCAGTTTGCGACATCTCTGTGAGGTTGTCCATGTAAAGTCGGTCACTCACAAGGCTGACGAAGCACGACGGACGTTGATTGTGCTCCAATAATTCATCTAGGGGGCACAGTGAGTTGCTCATCAGCACCTACACCAGATGTCACGTAGTGGAGACGGCAGTCCGGCAGTCGTGAAGGCAGCGAAAAGGGCTTCAAAAATAACCTATTTATTCTACAGACCTGCACCGACAAAGAACTGAATGACTCGGCAGCGGCGGAAGCAGCAAGCGTACTCGGCGATTGTCGAACAGAATGCCCGCCTCACTCGGCTGTGCTCAATTTAAAGGTGACAACGAAATTCCGAGATACGCCCTGCAAAGTGCAATGTAACCACAACAATCTCGAACAAAGTAGAATTTGTCCCGCCTGGCTGCGTACACTCGATATACATCTGTTTGCGCCTTGCGTCACAGTTAAAGTGATAAAGCCGCTTGGCGGCGGCCATTGAGCATGAACGAATGAGCACTCCAAAGTTTTTCGGCCATATTTTGTGCTCTTTCTAGCTATCGGTACTCTCCAAGTAGTGAAGCGTTGTGTACAGAGGATGGACACTTTTTCTGGCCCAATATCGCCACCAGCCTTCAACAGATCCACAGTTACTTGATCCTCACGTTCCGCATATCTTTTTCTCCAGTGCCAATTGCGCTACTTTACTTACTTCCTATTGTGTTACCGGTGAGAACTGGTATGCATCGGTCTTGTTGCCTCTTAAGTAGGCGTCATGATTATTCAGATGATGTGCAAAGCTGTACAGTATTCATCGGTCGCCTCACCTCTATTTTCCGTAGTTTGAATGTCATTTTCTTCCTCGTCTCTTAGCGTACACTTCAGATTTAGGCCTCAGTTTTCTTCTTCTTTACCTCTTTTAGATCTGTGTTTTTAAAGCATGTCGGTTTCTCACCATAAGATAGTTCCTTATTTTCCTAATAATACACTAATTGATTGCGTTTGACAAATCTGCTAATTTTACTCTACCAATGGGATTCCAGGTTGTTATACTTTGTAATTCTTTAATGAGACTTTCGTCTGCTAGGAGAGCACGCCAGTATCCTCGCTTACTAATCTGCCTCCCACTTTGGCTGCGCGCTCCTTGATTATACTGGTAAGATTGTTTGTTTTTTTTAGTTTGGTTTTATTGGGGTTTAACATCCCAAAGCGATTCTGGCTATGAGGGACGCCGCAGTGAAGATTATTGTTCATTCATTGTACAGTAAGGTCATCATCCTCGATTAAGGGGAGGAAGAAGAAGACGATGATTAGTGGGCCGGCTGTCTGACACCGGTCCGTAATTTTCGGCTTTATTTTCTCACTGCAAAGGTTTTCCAGTTTTTTTTTTTTGGAGTGTATCCTCGACGTGCGACGACCTGAGGGTCCCTGGCCGCCGGCAAAAGCACGTAAAGCGACCTCCTCGGCGCTGTGCGCCGTATCAACGCGAACACGGAACGTCACCACCAGCTGAACTCCATGTTGCACTGATGGAAGCAGCGGCAGCAGCGGGTCCAGCGGCCCCTGTAGCTGCGGCTACAGACCAGGGCCCGGCAAACAAGAGACTGCGCGACGACGAAGCCAGCAACGAGCCTCTGACCGACCATCCAGAGGACATGGACCAAGCATCATTTACAGTTGTATCGTACAAGAAAAAGAGAGCTACCGGTGTTCCTGTCGTCTTCAGGCCCACCGAGGAAGGAGGAAGCCTTACAGTTGTATCGTACAAGAAAAAGAGAGCTACCGGTGGTCCTGTCGTCTTCAGGCCCACCGAGGAAGGAGGAAGCCTATGGAAAGCCAACCCCAACATTGTGGCTTCGGCGGTTGAAGCATCGGCTCAAGAAAAATCCTCAGCCATCGCATTCACAAGGATGGGAGGCTGATGGTTACAGTATCGACGCTGACCGCCGCCAACCGTCTGCTCACGGTAACTAAGCTGGCTGGAGTGGCTGTAGAGGCCCGAGTCCCATACTCTTACATGACAAGCTATGGCAAAATACAAGATGTACCTGCCACCTACACAGACGAAGATCTGCACGAATATCTACGCGACCAAAGCGTTCTGTCAGCGAGGAGGCTAACCGCTTACACTCCTGAGGATGGTGGAAAGATCAAAGAGGTACGCCGTCGCACAGTTATAGTGTAATTCGCAAAAGATGCGCCGCTACCTAAACGCGTAACGCTTGGGTTCTGTAGTTGCCCTGTAACTGAATACGTCGGAGCAGCAACTCAGTGCTATAAATGTCAGAGGCATGGCCACATATCAAGACACTGTAACGGCCCCGTGCGCTGCAAAGTGTGTGCTGGCCCCCACTCGCACAAAGAATGCACTTCGAGAGCACAACCTAAATGCGCTAAGTGCGGTGGCCCACACCCTGCTTCCTATGGAGGGTGTTATAAAAAGAAAGCAGCCACAGTTGCTCGCACGGCAGAGCAAACACAAGGGAAACCCCCTAAGCGCCATGAACCACCACCTAACCCCGACGTGGTTTTCACGACTACGGCAGCTCTTTCCGAGAATCAGTCAACACAGCGTGGCAGAGCAGCTGACAAGACCTACGCAGATGCGGTAAAAAACAAGCGTGGGAAGTCAGTTGGCTCTTCTCCTTCACCTTCATCAAAGCTGCTGCAACGCACTGCACAAGACCCGACAAACAGCGTCGCTCGCTCTGAGCCTAATGCGCCACAACATGACAGGAAGATCGGCGGCAAGCAGCAAACCGGAAGCTCTGAACAAGATATCACATGCCTACTGATTCCGATGCTGTTTGCCGCCATCAAGGCTCTTATCCGTGCAAACCCCTCGTCAGGAGGACTCCCAGAAGTAGAAGCTGTCCTTGCAATGGAGCCGTTGGTGTCGGTCTCCTACGCTCCGCAGAGGCGTAACACCACACTTCAGTAATCATGGCTTCCACAGCGAGAACTTCACCGCAGGTGACAATCAACAACATCTTTCGTACATGCTCCATTTTCCAGTGGAACGCTCGCGGGCTACGCTCTAAACTATCAGATTTCCGACAGCTCGTGCGAGTGTAGCGCTTCCCCTTCATAGTCATCTGTGAATCACGCGTCGAGGAAACTTTCCGACTCCACGGATACTATTTCCATCATTCACAACGACCAGATAACGTCAGCAGATTGCTGATAGGCTTTGGCAAGGATATCCCGGCCTCGCCGGTTCATGTCCCGCCTCACAGCGACAATGAATACGTGTGCGCTGTCACCGTTATTGCCGGACAACAGTACACTCTGATTGGAGTATATCTTGAGCCAGGCACGCCATTTGATGCTTTGAGACTTGAAAACTTGATAGCAAGGACACCCTCTCCGCATATTATTTGCGGAGACTTCAATGCTCATAATGAAATTTGGGGCAGCTCATATACATGTGCCCGAGGTGCCAAGCTTGCAAAACTTCTCTCCAAGCATTCAGTTCAGCCATTAAATGACGGCAGCATCACCTACCTCCGAGGCCCGACGACTACCAGCAGCATCGACGTGACATTTGTCACAAGTTCATTCGCCCACAACTTTGGCTGGTGCACTGATTTGGAGACACGCGGAAGCGACAATTACCCAATCCTCATATCGGCTTTCCATGCGCAGAGGAACCCAAAGAAATTCCTTATAAAATCTACAGACTACGACGCATACAAGGACGCTGTAAGCAGAGGAGTTGCTGCGGCAACTCGAAATGAGGAATTAGCATCGACAATGGCGTATTGCCTGAGGGCGAGTACACAAATTACAGCTAAAAATGATAACCTACCTTCAAATGATGACACATTCCAAAGGCTTTGCGCTATACGCAGGCGAGCTGGAAGGAAAGCTCTGCGCACAAAAAGCCTCGATGACCTACGTGCATGCCGACGGGCACAACGTCACATTCGACGCTACATGGATAAATTGAGTCGGCAAAAGTGGCGTGACTTTTGTTCTACGCTGGATGTGCGCCAACCAGTAACCAATATTTGGCGGATAGTTAGAGGTATGCGCACGCCACTTCAACAACTCCACCCCTTCGCTGCACTCTCCCTTCACGAAGAAAAATCTGTAAAAGAAGTCTCAGAACAATACTGCAGGCTACAGTCGACAGGGTCAGGGCATTCGACACTCTCCGCAGATGGTCAAACAGGCATCCCAAAGGCGGCAGTGCCAGCGTTAGACCGGCCTTTCACAATGGAAGAACTATCCACAGCTATCGCGGAGACAAAAAGACACACGCCTCCGGGTCACGGTGAGGTGACCTATGACGCCATTGCTAAGCTACCCCACACCTCCCGTCTTCGACTCCTGGAGTATTAAAATTCTTCCTGGATGGCTGGTGAGGTCCCCACGGAATGGAAGCTGGCAAAAATTGTGCCCGTTTTGAAGCCCTGTAAGCAGCCAACAAGCTACGCATCATTCCGGCCCATTGCCCTACTGAGCTGCGTAGGTAAGCTCATGGAGCGCATGATCTGCAAACGCATAATTTGGTTCCTAGAAAGCCGAAATGAGTTCCCCCAAGAAATGAACGGGTTCCGTCAAAACAGGTCTGCGACTGACAATATCATCGCCCTCGTGTCATCACTTGAGGAGTACTTTCATGCTGGGTACATCCCGACAGCCGTTTTCCTAGACATCAAGGCCGCCTTTGACTCTGTCTTTCACCATGCAATTCTCGCAGCCTTTGGCAGTCTTTGCCTTGGAGGAAGGCTATACAAGTGGAATGGGCATTATTTAAAAGAACGGCAAATTTTTATGAACACTCCAGACGGTCCAACACGCTTTCACGCAGTGGAGAAGGGCGTACCACAGGGAGCGGTGCTCAGCCCTCTCTTGTTCAATATTGTCCTTATTCACATAACAAGAAACCTTCCGCGAGGGGTCCGCATAACCATTTATGCTGATGATATCTGCATCTGGACCGCATCACGTTCGCGCTATATTACCCAGCAACGTCTTCAGAGAGCGCTATTGCACGTTTCGATGTACCTGGTTTTTAGAGGTCTTCGTCTATCACCAGAAAAGAGTGTTGCAATGGCGTTTACAAGAAAAACGATGACCCAATATCCGCTGCTCCTAGGCGGACGATCGCTGCCATATGTACGATCTCAGCGATTCCTGGGCGTTGTAATGGACTACAATCTGTCATGGTCATCTCAGATAAAAAAACTCCGCCAGAGGATTACTGCAGCATCGCAAGTGTTCAGGTTCATTGCGGGAACAAGGTGGGGTAGCAACTGCCGATCAATGCTTCTGCTTGAAAAAGCCTACGTTGAAGGAACTGTGCACTACTGTCCACCAGTGCTTCAAAGATTATCTACATCAAGCAATAAGACTCTCAATGCCGCAAGGAACAACTGCCTGCGAATATGTCTTGGCCTCCCAAAAGGTTCCTCTGCGTCAGGAACAGTAGCGGAGGCAGGATGTCTCCCACTAGAGGTGATTTCCGCCCAGGAAACTATGCGTACCCATCTCCGCCATGTCCTGCAAGGGAAGAAGCACTTCCTTCACCGTGTCCACCTAACTCACAGCAACTCTAGCTTTGGCCAGGCAGTACAGCTCCTGCCCCTTTCTACTATTAATCAGCCACAGAAACTACTACCTCTGGCCTTTCCTCCATGGACACTCTCTCCTCTAAAGGTGAAGAAGTCTGTTCCAGGTGTTAATGCAAAGAGCCGCAAGACACAGGCAGCGCTTCTGCAAGCTACTCTCGCCTACTTAATCGAAGAATATACGCAGCACACCCATATCTTCACCGATGGTTCAACTACTAAAGAAACCTCTTCTTGTGGCCTTTATGTGCCCTCAACAGACCATGCCCTTTTTTACCGGCTGCAGCGGAGGACATCCTCTACGACAGCTGAGCTTCACGGCATTAAGGAAGCTGTTTCTTACATCCTGCGCCGAACCGCCGGCCGTTGGGTTATCTTCACCGATTCAAAAGCATCGCTGCACATCCTGGCCAACCTGCTGAAGAAAACGAATCACCAGCCAGTTTCCCTGGACATCGGGTATATACATCATTTAGCTATTGCCGCAGGCCACTGCATAACATTTCAGTGGGTACCTGCTCACTGTGGCATTCTGGCTAATGAAAAAGCAGATGAAGTGGCCCGTAAGGGCCATCAACATCGGAGATGCATTCGAACATTTTTCACGAAATCTGATGCGTCCCAAATGGCTAAAAGGTTTGCTTACGAAGAAACGTATCGCCTTTGGAGTTTGCCGACACATCAGTACCAATTTCTTCACTCAATCGATCCACATCTTAGATCAAGACTCATCCAGAATTCCTCGAAAACTGGAAACACTTTATCACCGACTTCGTCTGAATGCTGCATATGCAAACGGCTTGCGATACCGTTTTGGACAAATGAACAGTCCGCATTGTGACAATTGTGCCTCGATAGAAACTGTGGAGCATATCCTACTTGTGTGCCCTGCGTATGCTAACGAGCGTGCGTACTATGAACATTGCATGCAGAAGCTCCGCCCAGTGCCCCTAACAATGAACAATGTTTTAGGTCCCTTAGCCTGCTTCAGGCAACACAGACTTGCAATGAACTTTCTTTTTACATATTTAAAAGACATTGGACATCTCGATAAGCTCTAAATTCACTTGCACGTTACCTTCATGCATTCCTCATGCAGTGAACTTCGTCAGCCCATTTGTCGGACTATGCGCTCTATCATTCCGTAGGTTACATCAATACTCGCCATTGCATCCTTAGTACCCATTTTATGGCCGCATTTTATCTTCGTTTTTTTTTCTTTTACCTCTTCCACGCTGCTCTCCTCCTGTCTTTATCTCCCAAATTCCCCTTCCTATGCAGAGTAGCATGGCAGCGATTTTTAAACGCCGGCTAAATTATCTGCATTTCATTAAAGAGTCTTTCTCGCTCTCTCTCTCTCGATTAAGGCGGCACATCTGTTTTGTAGCAAGATCCTGAGCGCCGTCACTTGCCCTCCCAGCACTAACTAGTTTATATTCTTCTTACTCACTAGTATTTTGCATTACCTATTAAATGTAGGCTAATTTGAATGTTGATCATCGTATAATCATTACCTGTCACTTTGCAGGGCATTTCCGCATCATGTGCGATCCCGGGATGGGCGCACATAATGAGGTCTATTTCGCCTGGATTATTTTATGAGCAACGTGTTATTTTAAGAAGGCCGTTGACGATTTGGCCAAAGCAATAGACCACTAGCAGATTTCGCGAAAGCCTTTGATAGGATGCCGCACTCTAAAGTTGCTTTGAAATGATGTGAAACTCGAATTACAGGGTTTTTAAATGGATAGAGGCCTATGTTGCTAGGCGTAAAACATGTTGCTTTAATTTATGGCTGTGAATGCGCTTTCTCGGATGTGGCCTCAGGCGTACCACGGTGGGTAGTGCTGGGTCCGGTTCTTTTTCTCATCTATATCAACGACGCGGTGACCAAAACATAGCGGCCGTGACATTAACCATACACGGGAGGAATCTTACCATGGCTTCGTTGAGGCCCGTTTGTACAGCGAACTTGAGCTTCGCGCAGTGCAGAGTTGCCCCTCTATCGCTTTTTGTCCGCGCCTATTAGGGGCTGATTGTGCTGCCTCAAACACGGAACAGTTAAGTCTTTCCCTTGCAGGAAAGGCGAGCTCTTCACAGACAACGCTAGTGCCTCGATTCCTGCGAGCCCACTGGTTGTTCTGCCACCGCCTCACTTCTCGGCTGATAAGGACGCCGTGGCACTATTGACTTGCAGTGTTTCCTATATCTCTACGGTACCTTCTGTCAATATCGCGGAGTCCCTTCCAGGAGATCAGTGAAATGATATGGCATTGAAGAACTCATTTTATTATGTTATATGAGCTGTAAAGGTGAAGGGAAAGTTCCCGCACTTATGAAAACTAAACAAATGCTATTTGCACTTTTTTCTTCTTCCAGAAAGAGCACTCTGATGTGATGCAGCTACTTCTCGACAAAGAAATTGGCCTTCACGGCGAAGGTTCGTGTCTTGCTTGTCTTCATTTCAAATCGGTACATGCCATCCTTTATGAATTTGATTTGCCTGATACGACAGCACAGTAGGTATGCTTACATTTTTCGTAGTTTCTTGACATTGTTGTTAACTACTTTTCCGAGGTGCTGGCTGCGGACTTATTGAAGGTTAGCAATCAGATCTTTCTTTAGCGAACTTGATCCAAGAAGAAAATAGGGCACCAGGCCCTCGGAAGGTACAGTCGTGAGTAAAAAAAAAAATAGCACACACGACGGACCACAGGAGGGCCAAAATGACAATGCGTGGCGCTGCGGGTGACGAAGAGACTTATTACGAGAGTACCGGGCCGTTCCCATTACTCACTGTTAGGGGGTTCAGCGTATTAAGGCGAAAGCCTTTAATGTCTCATCGTTGTAAGGAGCAGTTCTCGACAGAGAATGTCACGCTTTTCAGTTGGTCGAAACGGTCGTGACGTCACAGTGCGCCAATTTCAAACGGGGCAAATTGTACTTTGGTTAGTAACCATGCAACCAATTGAAGGGACCATATAGTGATGCTCCAAGTAAGTGGGACTGAGCTTAGTTAATTGCTTAATTACCCAATTAGCCTAATTAACTTCTCTAGTCAGGCCATATAAATAAATAAAACCTAGCAAGAAATTGGTCGAGCTCGGGAATCGAACCCCGGTCTTCGGAGTGCGAGACGAGCATGCTATCCACTCCGCCATGCCAGCTCGATGGTTTGGAAGGAACAAAGGCACGTCTAGTGAATACGGTGTCTTCGCTCACTGCCATCCTCCTCCCTTCCCTTCCGGCGAGGTTTAGGTGTCCACCGAGATATGAGAGAGAAATATATTTCCTTTCCTCAAAAACCAATTTACCGACGAGCGAGGCGTAGAACCGAATGGGCGATGGCGTTCTGTGGATTCCCTGGCAGCGTTGCAAGACGCTCTCGCGTTCCACTCTTAGAGGCGAAGCTTAACATCTTAACCACACATCAGTGACCACACTTTAGGTATAAAAAGTGCACCCCCCCCCCCCCCCCCCCCTGAATTTTGACGGGTGTCCACCGAGATATGTGAGACAGTTACTGAGTAATTTTCTTTCCTCAATTACAATTTTCATTTTCTTCATTACGGGCCATCTTCGTCTTTCTTCTTTCACTCCCACTTCCTCCGTTCCTCTACGGTGCGGTTCAGGTGTCCACCGAGATGACAGATTTACTGCGCCATTTCCTTTCCTCAAAAACCGTTGCGTTGAAACGGCAAGACATCGCGCCGAACGGGTGGTGGCGTTCCGTGGACGCCCTGGCAGCGCTACAACACGCTGTCGCGTTCCACTCCTAAAGGCAAGCTTAAGCTTAAGCTTAATTAGCAGTTAATTAGTGTTCAGGCATTAATCAGTAATTAACCATTAATTAGTGATTTGTCATCACTTAGTAATTAGTACTCAATTACATGTGACGCCACCAGTGCCACAGAAGCACTGAAAGTGGTGCGGAAAACGCTTTCGCCTCTACGCACTTTAGACAGTCAAAGTGCCCCCTGAATTTTTTGTAAAGGCCCATTAAAATTTATTTTCTCTCTTGTCTCTTCACTTTAAGCACAGTATTGCTCGCGTAGTCGACTGGTCAAGATTGTGATTGTTGTTTGTTTTTTGTTTTGCTTTTTTGAGAGTAATTTTCGCGAGCAGCCTCAGACGCACTGCGGAAGGTTGACTATAAAGGAAGAGGGAATAATTGCCTGAAATAGGGCAGTTTTTTTTTATGTTGCCTAAAGGACAGAGCAAGTGAATAAAACGTGTTATCCTTCCCACGTTTGCGATGGGCGATAACAGGTGTTATAAATTATATGCGCGCCCTACGGATCTCGCCATAAGGAAAAAAGACATGCCGCTCGTCAACCTCGCTACATGAGCGGAAATTCATCGTGGGAGGTACAGCGCGGATAAGACACACAGTCACAGACAAGAAGTCATAGTGTGTCAGCCAGCCTTCATTGCCGTTAGTTGATAAAAAAGTATCATTTTTAGATAATTCACGATTTTTTTCACCTGGGTTTAAAGGGGGGGGGGAGGAGACAGGTAAGAAGTAGGCCATTGATCGGTCTTCGCCACGTGACGGATGAGTTGCGATTGTTGTTGATCTTGATTTTGCTTGACCAATGCTCTTTGCTCTGTATTTCCACGTTGATTATTCTGTATACGAGGTCTGTTAGAAAAGTATCCCACTTTATTTTTTTTTGCGAACACCTGATAGATATGAAGCAAGCGCGCGTGCATCAGGTGACCTTGAACCTTCATGCGCATGCACGAATTTTTTCCCGCCTGCCGATAGCGTCAGTCGCTGCGACGCAGCATTTGAGTGAAACAGTGCGCAGTGCTCTCGTCGGTTTTTTATTGCAAGGAAAATGGCGGAGTGAAAGGAGCAGCGCTACTGCATCAAATTTTGCCATAAACTGTGCGACAGCCAAGTGGAAACCATTCTAAATATTCAGACGGCTTTCGGTGACGATGCTATGAGCAGCACACAGATTAAGCAGTGGTATAATTGGTTTAAAGATGGCCGCACATCGGTGGAGAATGAGCCACGCTCCAATCGGCCATCAACATGCCAAAATGACCAGGTCATTGCCGAACTGAACGCTATGGCGATGCGAGACCGTCGCGTGACTATCCGAGAAATTAAGGAAGAGGTGGACATGAACAATTTCTCCGCACATTCCATTATCACCGAAGATTTGGGCATGGAGAGAGTTACGGCGAAATTCGTGCCGAAGCTGCTCACGGTGGAGCGAAAGCCACAGTGTTCGTCTCACAGGACATGCTGGATTCCGCAAACAGTGACCCCGACTTTATCAACATCATAATCACTGGTGACGAGTCTTGGGTGTACAGGTACGACCCGGAAACCAGACCCCAGTCGTCACAATGGAAGCATTCCACGTCGCCAAGACTTAAGAAGGCCCGCCAAGTGCGCAGCAATGTGAAAGTGATGCTGACTGCTTTCTTTGACACCCTCTGTGTGGCAGACCACGAGTACGCACTCCACAGGGTCAAACAATGACCAAAGAGTACTACAGGGATGTCCTCCGTTGCCTACGTGATGCTGTGCGGCGCAAGAACCCGGAGCTGAGGTCAACAGGAAATTGGCGCACCCATCGCCACAATGCTCCTGCACATTCCTTGCACTCGATTCCGATTTTTTGGCGAAAAACCAGACTCCTGTAGTTGAACAGACTCCTGACTGTCCTGATATGGCCCCCGAGATTTCTGGCTGGTCCCCAAAATCAAAAGGCCATTGAAAGGAGCGCGATTTCAGACAAGGAAGAACATTATGGCTGCAACGACAGCTGAGCTAAACTCCATTCCGAAAGGGGCCTTTTCGGAATATTTCCCACAATGGCAGCACCGCTGGGAGACGTGTGTGGAGTCCCAAGTAGACTACTTTGAAGGTGACTAGGTTTGCAACGCTTCAGTTATGTAAGTTTTTTTTCTACGAACAAACGTCGGATACTTTTCTAACAGACCTCGTATATGTTTGCTTCTTTCACTAAAAAATCAGTTTCGAGTCAGCGCTCGTCCTTCGTCTTGTTTGCGCTGTACCCCCTCAATGAATTGTTACAAACTCGCCCAGCTCTCTATCCTTCTTCAATGTATAAGAGGAAATCCTGACATTAGTCCACGAAAGCAGGGCCCAGAGAAGCATTCCTGCCGACGTGAGAAGACACGAGACGCGAGTGAGAAAAAACATTCGCTGATCATAGTCGCCACCTTCCGCTGCCCCCATATTACCGCTGCCGAGATACAGGAGGAACTTTAGCTCCAGTGGAGTCTCTTTGTGGGCATTTGGAAACGGCTTCGGTCAGCGGGACTCTACAGTTGCGTCCCTCGTCGGAGGCCACTTCTCAACGCAAATCACAAACAGCTCCTTTTCGTCTTTTCCACAATGCACCTCTCTTGGACTGCCGAAGATTGGAATTATCGACTTTCTCCACGAAGTGAGATCAGCAACGGCGCGTCTGGAGGCCGGTTGGTGCTTGGTGTGAAGACACCAGTGCCCCTGACGTACTAGCCGCTGCTTCAGGCTCGCTCGGCAAAGAGGGAAATAAGGCAGAAACGGAGCGTGGTGGTTCGAACGGCGCGAGGAGCAAAGCACGAGCGACGAGCAGGCAGGGTTGCAGTGAACGGTTTCTGTGGACCCTGGTAAATAGACCTGGGAAGCCATCTTCGCCCGGTTCAGCTCAACCGGGGGCCTGCTGTCTCCGGCCTGGTTCCTCGGAGAGTGCGCGCAGACAGGTGCTGCCCACCCGGGGATCCTACCGGCGCTGCAAACTCTTTGTGCCTGACGTTCTGCGGTCAATGCTTGCTGCCGTGGGACTTGGTATCTCACTTGCCTTGCACAAGTGTCCAGACCTACGCGGCCGTCTCCGCCCTCACGTGCACAGGCTTGTGCATCAACGTAGCCACTGCTGCGAGAGCTCCGTGCGCGGTTTCCTGCCGCTGCAAGGTCAGGCCTGCGGCGGTACTTGGCCCCGCCGCCTCTCTAGCAACGAAGAGCTACATCCCCCGTCGGGACTGTTCATTGATCGTCGGGCACAAAGTGCTCATCTTAATAGTAACAGGTTCATTTTAATTAGAACTGTTTGTATTCTTTCCTCTCATATGCTCTGTCTTGGAAAGTTTTCTTGATCCTCCGGGGCCCCACCTCGGAAGTCGTCCGAACCTGCTTGGGGGACTTTTCCCACCACACTCGGTAAGAGCACAAGAAAATTTCCAAACTTTATTTTAACAACTTTTTATCTGCATTCAGGGAGAAAAGCAACGCGCATATAGCGAGGCAGAGAATCTGTGGAAAAGGTTAGCCGCAAAAGTGAAGACACCGCCATCATATTAGCCATCATTTCTATTTTACTGAAGTAATAATTGTTTGTTGTTCTATATGAAGCGTTTCCCACTGTTTTTAAATGCACTATGCTAACAAAGCCACATTTTAGAACTGCGCAATTGTTTGTGTGGTTTTAAACTACACTAAAGGCAATAAAACGGACAGGCTATTTCCGTTTGCATGGTTCAGTTTCTCTATAGCGCATTTTTCACGGTTATTCCTTCAGTGAAAACACGAATTCTTCAGTGAAAACACGAAAACACGAATGTAATCGTTTTTTTTTTCTCCAGGCGGATGCTGAAGCTGCTTGAAGAGCTCTGCGTCCAGGAGCTGCCATGGCCTCCCAAGGAAGCAGATTTTAACATCATTGGAAATATTGAACGGGCTTAACGAAAAAGTGACTAGCCAAAGCTGCACGAGCCATCATCAGATCACCTTTGGTCGGCGGTTCAAGAGGCATGGAGGAGTCTCCATGCCCATCCTGACCTTGCAAGGAGACTGTTTTACTACTTGCGTTAGCGCCTTCAAAGCGCCGTGAGGGTCGGTGGGGCCTGTGCACGCCAGTAGTGCAAGGATGTGCTTGCCCTCGCACAGCGACAGCGAGAAAACTTCAAATGATTTTTTTTGATCGCTGGTTCTGCATCGTCCTTACTTCTTTTCCGGAATTAACAAGACAGCACTCTTGTTAATTTTTCTACTTCAATTTCACAACACAGTGGCTTGTGTGAATTAGTTGCATTCAAATAATTAACTCTAGGGTGTTGTCAAGCTTGTGTAATACTTGCAAAAAGCAGCGCTATCACATATTATACCCGCGAGTTCCTCTGAAAATCCATCATGCACATAAAAAACAGTAATAAAAAAGAAGCCTTCCTTGCTTATGATGACCGAACAAAAAGAAATGCCACATGCACAGTCACGCAAGGCCGGAACTTCCCCGCTGGGGTGGTGGCACGCTTCATAAAGGTACGCTCTGCCGTGCCGTCCTGTGATGCAAACATGGGAACGGCCCAATAGGCTGGGCTGCGAAACGCAGCGTCACGTGTTGAAATATCACAGCTGCGGTCTCCTATCACTTGTGCTATTTTCTACTCGCGACTGTACAGACTAGCTCCCCGAGCGGCTGCTCTCTTAAGCTGCCGGAGGAAGACTCCTGTTGTCCGCTGACGGTTGCGTTTTCGAACGCCGTGTTCACATGACCAAGCCGCGGGCTCTAGGAAGGAAGCGTCCTTGGTGGTCGAGTCCAGCCCGCCCCTAGTTTCTATAGGAGAGGAGAGGGTGACATCCGCGCTTCGCGACCATCATAAAAATGCCAAGTCCACTAGGGGTGTGTTTTCGGTTGATCATGAGCTGCGCGTCCGTGACGAGGCCAGCACCCTTCGACACGGAGGGCAGGCTGGAGCACTCGTGGCACAAACAGTTCCAGAAGCTCGTGGGCCCAAGGCCAGCAGAGTGTTGCAACGTAACACTACTAACTGTCGATGCCTGCATAATGTTGCCCGTCTCGTAGGCTAAAATGTGATCAAATAGATACATGCTTATCACTGTTGCTTCTGAATAAAAAGGTTTGTTTTGTTTCGTAATCCCTACGACACTATTAAATAAAAGCATCAGAATAACTCAGTTATGGCTGGTAATTTCATAAACGCTTTAACTGCCTGCATATAAACTGAACACCTGCACATGTAGTGGCTTTCCTTAGCACGGCTTAACGCGAAACGACGACAAAAAAAAAAAAAAACAGGCAGGTAGTTTGACCGCGGAATTGCCGGTTGGCCAGCCTAAACGAACTGAAGCCCCCCACTCCCAAGGGAAAACGAAATTCTATAATGGCTTTATACATAACGTAAAGAGCTTCTGCAGCGGCGTACTCAAGGCTTCCGCCCCCTCTAGATTAAACAAAGTGTGAAATTTATGCGTACGCCTGTTTGCGCCGCTTCCATTGCAGAAAAACCAGATAAGGGCCTGCTATCAAGCGCTGAAGTCTTGTACAACGCCTGCGCCTACGTCGTTGCCGGGTGAGTTGGCTGCAGTTTTTGTATTAAAACTTCCAATGATTCGCCGAGCCCAGTACATTCTCTCAGAAAACTGGATCAAAGCACATGCGAGCGAAGCCGGAAAACATGCGTTACGTGTTGTGCAGGCTTGGAACAATTTGATGTTGCAATCTGCTGTGTCATTTATGGGTGCCTTATTACCGAACTCAATTTGCTTATAAAAATAGCGCGTCAAGATATCCAAAGAGCTGGGCTCCGCGAACAATGAAACAGTGAAAAATATTACCGAATTGCCGTTTAAGATTAACACGAATTTCAGTACTTTCTCACCACTTTAGTCTTTCTCACTGTGGTCTTATTGATGAAACGGCGATAAACGAACGGCTACATTAGAGTTCGCACTTATGAAAACTTGCTGCTGACGCAAAGTCACACATGTTGCCCTTGAACTGATGCTAAAAGACCCCAGTGGAACCACTGATGCTTCTTTTGTTTCTGGTGTGTGTAGCCTTCGACTTCACCGGCGCTCATTTCCTGGCCAGTTGTTTGCACTTTCCGGCTTTGCGGTTCGTATGTAAGAATTATCTCCGCTCTCCTCATTCACGATTTCGCGCAGCGTCATGGGCGCACTAGTCTGAATCTGCAGCCAGTCTTCGCTCGCGTAAGCGGAGACATTCTGGAGGTTTCTCAGATATCTCCTTCATTCGACCCATCTTCTTTCCAACAGCACCTAGCGACACAGCGACGGCTAGCTCAGAAGGCACGATACGCAGGCCATCGCGCGGTAACTCCAGAGGTTAGGGTGCAATTAGGCGCTTTCCTTCGTAAAACAGCTTACTGTGTAAAAAAATTGTCATGAAGTGAATTCTAGTCGTGCTTAAATGAACTCAACGGGATAAGTACTGTGACAGGCTAGATATAATAAATCATACTTCACATTCTTGAAAATGAGGAACAGCTTGCGATAAAAATTGGTGTACGGAATGAAGTGACTAATGTCATTTTTGGGTTTTTTGCGCAAAAGACACCACACAAAAGAAACGAGGTAGACAGGACAAGCGCTTACTAACAACTCAGGTGTTTATTGACGGAACATTTGCTTAAATACAGCAGATGCTCTTATCAAACAAGAAGAGGGAAAGAAGAGACTTCGCAATTAGAGCTCGAAACATGCATTCACTCGTGCGATGATGCGATCTGTGCTGATCGGATATATATGTATGCGAAGTCTCTTCTTTCCCTCTTCTTGTTTGATAAGAGCAGCTGCTGTATTTAAGCAAATGTTCCGTCAATAAACACCTGAGTTGTTAGTAAGCGCTTGTCCTGTCTACCTCGTTTCTTTTGTGTCGTGTGTTTTGCGCAAAAAACCCAGAGTGCTTAGGCACCAACTAGCTTGCAAAAACATACTCGCAAGTAATGTCATTTAAACGATAGTGACATTTGATCCAAATAGTGGTTTACAATTAAATTCGGCGCGGACGTTAAGGCTATAAGCTATAGCAACTTACCGGTATTATCAAAAGTAGGTCACTATCGGAGCTCGTTTGTGGTTGACCTATGCAACTGGTACTCGGAGGCAGTTAATAAACATTCAGGTTAGGTTGCGTACAGCGCTGGGCGATATGGCATGCAGAACACGGCGTGCAATATTAAGAGGCATCACGAGTGCCATGTAGATTCGCACGATTATAGTTGAAATCGTGAGGAAGGAACGAACTCGGGTGGGACATGCAATGCACCCTACACATAACCCAAATTTCTCAAACTGACCAAGTGAATACTAAAAGGATGGGAACCCAGCCGAGGCCGGCACAGGCAGAGGTGGTGTGATTAGACTCTTTTGGTGGCAACTAGAGCCCCTCCCATATAGATCTATGAGCAACAGCCATTGTTTCTTAGCACATCTTCTACTTTAACGCCAGTCACATGGCTTACTTAATAATGGGACCCCATTTGTACACTTCTATTGGGTTATTCAAAGTGTGGCAAAAGTTTTTATGCATATATGAGCGGCTGCGAGGGCAAAATGGCTGATTTAAATGTAGTTTTAAAATTTTCATCACGTGCAGCCGCGTTCTCATTCGAAATTAACTTAGTGCGATCAAGCACTGGCGTGCCTTTGTTGACGGCTAGCTCGAGCAACTGTCAGAAAATATCCGAGCCCGGATCTAATACTCCAGGTGCAACATCTTCTGAGAGATAGTCAGCGGTATACCTATGGTCAGCGTTCAACTTCTTCTGGTCTCTATTAATGCTCGCTTTTGTTCGCCTCCACGCGGAGCATAAGCATAGTGGCTTCATGCATTTTTATTAACTGTTTCCTCGTGGTTTCTGGTCCTGGTCTGTCCAGGAAACTGGGCTTTCCACAAAGAAAAAGTCGGCAGAGACACTTATGACTGCTTACTTGTGAGAATTCGTAGGCATGCCGGCTCACTTAGGGAATGCAGTCGCCGGCCGATGTAACCTGACGTGATCATGACGTGCGGCGGGATAAAACCCGATGCCACGCAGCTGCCAATTCTACCTCTATATGGCACTACGCAGCCACGGCCACGACGCCGCAGCACAACTTCTGATCTGAGCGCGTAGCGAAGGCAGTGGCCGCGTGCCCTGGCAGGGCTCCGCCTTAACGCTATGCCGCGATCACAATTAGGTTAATGCCCATATATGCAGAATTGGTCTTTCTTTTCTTAACATTCGCAGATCCTTCGAAATCGTCATATCACTTCAGGCGCAGTGGTGCAGCGGTTAAACGGTGCGCCACTTCCCTGGTGTGGCAGGTGCTGCAACCGGTGGAATTTATGTGATCCAGGTTGCTCTTCCGGAGCAACCTTGCGTGACCAATGATTAATTTAACTGGCACCTGCTAGGCTGCATAGGGACGCCATCTTTTGTGGGCACTGCGGGATTTACCACCACCCAGTGACGGTGTGTTAATTAGGTGGCACTTCGCCCACATAACGCGAGTTCGGACCAGAGGAAGCTGAGAGCCCTGTCAGCGTTTGGAGCGCGCCTGCGCGTTTGCTCCGAAGGAAGGCGCAGTTATTCGAAAGCACGTGTTTATTACATAGTAAGCTGCATTACATAACACTGCACTAATACCCAGACTTCAGTACAGCCCATAGCACAGTCGCAGCACCCCGAAACAAGGCCCCCAGAGCCGCGCGCCTGACGGCACAGCTAAGGGCTATCGCATGACACCTGGCCAACAAAAGGGTTGAATGCACGCTGCGCAACACGAGGGAGGCTGGGGCATACGCGAAGCACATCTTGACGACACAGGTCGCACGTCGATTGCTCATCGCGCATCTTCCCCGGGCAATGGCCGGCGCAGACGGAGAACCAGCCAGACCAGGCCCTCCCACTCCGGAGCGCGTCGGCGCCGCATAGGCGGGCGACACGACTCCGGAGGTTCGGGCCTGGACTCAAGCATACATATTAGATGCGCACGTTAAAACACCCGGGCCCTTGGTCCCCCGACAAAGGGCAGGGCACCCAGGAGCCAAAACCTACGATCCTTTCTGCTGCCCGAGTCGGTGGTGATCTCCCCGTTCATTTGCCGCCCGGGGCCTCTCGCCGAAACAACGCCCGCAACGGAAGGGAGGGTGATTTACTGCGCTTCTCAAAAGAGCTTCGCTTGCAAGGGAGGGCAAGCAGCGCGCCTGTCCGCATTCCGCTCGCGGATTCCCCACGGGGGGCCTTTCCAACGAACAAAACTGCAGAAGCGTGCGCGCGCTCGGGTAGCCCAAGAAGCTCTATCCCCAGAGTACCATCGATTGTCAACACTCACATATAGATGGGTTTTCGCCCAATGGGGCAATGAAGGTTTAGAATAACGTAACTTGTGCGCAATCACACTTCCCGCGGTACCTTTTGTGTTAACATACCTAAGCCTCATTCACCCTACGTTTACCATCAACTACCTCACTGAACCAGTCATGCCTTACTCGGACCACCGCAGCCAGTGTCAACACTCACATATAGATGGGTTTTCGCCCATTGGGGCAATGAAGGTTTAGAATAACGTAACTTGTGCGCAATCACACTTCCCGCGGTACCTTTTGTGTTAACATACCTAAGCCTCATTCACCCTACGTTTACCATCAACTACCTCACTGAACCAGTCATGCCTTACTCGGACCACCGCAGCCAGTGTCAACACTCACATATAGATGGGTTTTCGCCCATTGGGGCAATGAAGGTTTAGAATAACGTAACTTGTGCGCAATCACACTTCCCGCGGTAACTTTTGTGTTAACATACCTAAGCCTCATTCACCCTACGTTTACCATCAACTACCTCACTGAACCAGTCATGCCTTACTCGGACCACCGCAGCCAGTGTCAACACTCACATATAGATGGGTTTTCGCCCATTGGGGCAATGAAGGTTTAGAATAACGTAACTTGTGCGCAATCACACTTCCCGCGGTAACTTTTGTGTTAACATACCTAAGCCTCATTCACCCTACGTTTACCATCAACTACCTCACTGAACCAGTCATGCCTTACTCGGACCACCGCAGCCAGTGTCAACACTCACATATAGATGGGTTTTCGCCCAATGGGGCAATGAAGGTTTAGAATAACGTAACTTGTGCGCAATCACACTTCCCGCGGTACCTTTTGTGTTAACATACCTAAGCCTCATTCACCCTACGTTTACCATCAACTACCTCACTGAACCAGTCATGCCTTACTCGGACCACCGCAGCCAGTGTCAACACTCACATATAGATGGGTTTTCGCCCATTGGGGCAATGAAGGTTTAGAATAACGTAACTTGTGCGCAATCACACTTCCCGCGGTACCTTTTGTGTTAACATACCTAAGCCTCATTCACCCTACGTTTACCATCAACTACCTCACTGAACCAGTCATGCCTTACTCGGACCACCGCAGCCAGTGTCAACACTCACATATAGATGGGTTTTCGCCCAATGGGGCAATGAAGGTTTAGAATAACGTAACTTGTTCGCAATCACACTTCCCGCGGTAACTTTTGTGTTAACATACCTAAGCCTCATTCACCCTACGTTTACCATCAACTACCTCACTGAACCAGTCATGCCTTACTCGGACCACCGCAGCCAGTGTCAACACTCACATATAGATGGGTTTTCGCCCATTGGGGCAATGAAGGTTTAGAATAACGTAACTTGTGCGCAATCACACTTCCCGCGGTAACTTTTGTGTTAACATACCTAAGCCTCATTCACCCTACGTTTACCATCAACTACCTCACTGAACCAGTCATGCCTTACTCGGACCACCGCAGCCAGTGTCAACACTCACATATAGATGGGTTTTCGCCCATTGGGGCAATGAAGGTTTAGAATAACGTAACTTGTGCGCAATCACACTTCCCGCGGTAACTTTTGTGTTAACATACCTAAGCCTCATTCACCGTACGTTTACCATCAACTACCTCACTGAACCAGTCATGCCTTACTCGGACCACCGCAGCCATCGTCGTCGCTTGACCGTAAGTCACAGGATGGTTACTCCTTCCTGCTGGGGCCATTTTAAGAAATATTTTAAGAAAGAACATCAGGACCACACCTCGAGTCTCGCGCTGAAGTTCTAACCGCCCGCAGGCTCTTCTGTCTTGCTGTCTTGCTGTATAATGTATAATGGTATAATTTATGTGTTGGTCGCCGTGGCCGGTTAATAAACTTCCTCTTCAATGTAACGAAACACTTGGCGCTCTAACCCTTTGCGGGACAGAAGGACTCATAGGTTCCACATTTTTAATGATAATGTTTTGCTTTTTGAGCTTAAGCCGCTGAATTAAATTCACTTAAATTTCCACTGCAACCTCGTGGATGCCCAAAGAAGCTGTTTTAATAGCTATGTTGAATGTAGCGGCGCGACTATAGCACAGACATATATCTCAAATGAACCGCTCCTCTTGCGCGCGCTGTGTGCTGTTTTCACCAGACTTTTGCCGCTATGTCCAGCCGGTTTATTATGAATGATCAGTTTCAAAAGTTTTCATTTCACTGACTAATTCTTATATGTGCTTTATACATCATTTTCTTTTTTTACTGTGTGTACTGTTTGCAAAAAAAACTGCAAAGTCGTATTCACCATTTCTCAGCAATATATTTAGTGAAGCATAACAGTCCAACGTTGTGTGCCGCTCGTCGGTGCATGCGAGTTTCATTCCGGTTCATGCACGGAAGTCTCTGTTCATGCAGGAAGTAGTTGAGCTTGTGTTCAGTTTCGTGGAAGACTTATGCGATAGTCAAATTCATGCCGACTGCGCGGAGAATGGGGATAATGGAAACCCATGGTTAGCGATTCATATGTCCAACTTTTTTCGTTGTTACACTGACTGTTGAGGTGAAAACCGCGCAAATCATGTCGTTTTAACGTCTGCTGACACCTCGTCGATATTCAAAGAAGCTGTCTTGGTAACTGTTTAGAAGTTAGCCGGGCGGTGGCAGCACATACAGTCATGGACAAAAGTTTGAGGGATGCGGATTTGCGACAGAAAATATTTCTGCATTGCTTTTCTAGACAGGCAGATTGTATTTTTGCAGCAGATGGAGCACATGTGTCTCTTTGTGTTCCTATGCATTTCAGTGATGTACGGCGGGTGACCTCGGAGCAATAAATTTTTTTCCCGTGAATTTGCATCCCGCAAACTTTTATCCATGTCTGTACCTGTGTCTCAAGCGAACCGATCCCCTTTCGCGCGCTGCATGCTGTTTTAGAACACGGTTAGCCTGCAAAATCTGTGACGTGTGCCCCTTTGCGCAACTTGCTGTGTTCCCTTCCACGGGAGAAATTAGACAGCGGAAGGCGCGCCCATGTTCATTCTCCTAATGCGACAGTCAGTGCATCGATATACAATGACATTCTTGAATTTTTTCGTCTTAGAAAGTATGCTTTTGTATGCTCTGCCCTTTGTTGCTTGTATTCCCCACAGCAATTTCACATCATAAAATAAAATTACTTTTTTTTTGTTAAGCGGCTCTGCTTCAGCGGTCAGCGGGATGCATATGTCCAACTTTCTCAAACGCACTCAAGGCGCGTTGGGACTTCTGTGTCCCACTTTTATCTCGAAAACTGTTTGCTCTAGAGAACTCAAATTTTTTATATTTCATAAGAAGCGGATAAGAACGACAATTCCACCCTGAATAGCCGGCGTGCATGGCTCACATCTTCATGTCTCATCAAGGGCTAAACAACAAGAACAAAACTCCTTTTGGGAGCCTCGAAGCAAGTATGTACAAAATTTGCGCAAGAGCAACGTAAACTGTGTGAAACATTGCACTGATACTGTCATGTCATTGTACTGATACCGGATACTTTCACTCTGTTGTCAACGACCATTCTCACCTGTATACATTAAAGAAGATGAATCATTTCGAAAACATGAACTAAGCTACCGATTGACGAGTCAAATTGATGTTACATTATATGTCATTACATCGTTAATTAAAAGCCTTGCAGTATCGACTTCCATAGCAATAGAAGCGATATATACCAAATTGCTTAAACACACTGTATACCATTCCAGTATTATTCTTGGCCATATTTTCTAACAGCTTCCGCAAAACACGAAATTCGGAATAAACATAAGATAATGACTTAATCCCTGTCTATAAATCTGGAGATAAGCACGCAGTTAGTAACTACCGCGACATTTACCTAATAAGTGTCCTATGAAAGTTACTGGACCACAGTGTCGCATTTAACATCGCCTCCCATCTGGAGACCAACGTTTTTTTTTTTTCATGCTAAAATTTGTTTAGAAGAGGGGTTTCCTTTGAAACTGAATTAATCGAATGTACTGGCAATTTATTAGTAAAGACGGAAACTACGCGACACATTCTCGCTTTATTAACGGTTCACACCTAATTTAGACTCTGTGTCTCCTGGATCCGAACATTATACCATTTTTCAAACAGTTTACTATATTAAATAACGTTTCGGGGCCCCTTGCTGACGCTAACATGGCGTTCCTCAAGGAAGTGTTCATTGTTCATTGTTGTTTTTAGTATACCATAATGACCTACCAACTGAGATTGTATGGTCAGTCTAATAGTTGGCCGGGGACTGCGTAATTTAGGCACAAATCCGTTGAACCTCTGAGCATACTACCCGTTAGCAAGGCGTTGAACACTAACATACTGGTGCACGTTGTGGCAATGACTCTACATTCTAACAAACACAAAATCATGACAGCTGAAATCATTACAATTCGCTGTTCATTATTCCATTAACAGCATTACGCTAACCCGCAGATCGTATGAAAACTTAGGTGTTCGTAGGACTTCTAATTTTTCTTGTCTCGCACATATTGAACACTTCACCTCAAAAGCAAAGCGGAAAGGTCAGTTACTCGAAACGTAATATTCATATTGCACCTGCTTCTACCCACGAGCTCACATAATACACTTTTGTCCTCCCTCAACTAGAATATTCTCCTGCTGTGTGCTCAGCACTAGGGATACGTGATCCGATGCCTTGATGGGGTTGAGCATCGCACAGGACTTTTCATTTCTGACGACTACAGCCGCTATCTAGGAGTAAATAATATCAAGCTATCATTGTCCCTTTTTTTTGAGACATGGAGGGTTATCTTACTTTTTTGCTCACAGCAGAAACTAATGCACAGTCCATGCTTCAACACTGCCGTTTATAATACATTCAACGTAGGATATTTGGCCAAACAAACGCATTTAACTCTTCTGCATTGCCACGTGCTGTGAAGTGTAGGAACAGCCTTGCGGAGCACATTACTACCATATGTAACTTACTGCTCTTTAGAAACGTATTGCGCAGCTTCTTGCAGTCGAATACCTATGTCGAAAGCGTCCACCATGTGCAAGTTGGATTGATGGATGGAAACAACTTTATTACAAAAAAAAACAGAAATCTTCCAGGGTGGTCCCCTACTGGTCCAGGAGTCCACGGGCTTGTGCTTCACGTAAAGCCCGATCCACCAGCAATTTCTGGCCGTTGGGCTGAGCGGTCCGTAAAGCAGCCTCCCAGGAAGAATGAGTGGAAATGGAGATGTGGGGTACTGCCTTTGGGGAAGGATATTCCCAAAGGTAGTGGAAAATGTAGATCTGGGCACGCCACAGGTGTTACAATCAGGAGGAAAGGTGGGGTGGAAGCATAAGAGACGGTGAGGTGAAATAAAACAGCCTGTCTGTAATTGTCGCCATGTGGCGCTGGATAAGGGCGACAAGGTACTGTGTGGTGGTGGCAGTGTCATGCGGCTGAATTTGTAAAATGTGGTGATTTGGTGACATGTAGAGAGGACCGATGGGGCTTCTCGTGCAGGGTTCGGTGCCTGATCATCCGGGGTCCGGGAGGAGAGTTCTCGCGCCAACGCATGAACGCGCTCATTACCGGGGATCAAGGCATGTCCAGGGACCCACGACAGAGTAACCGTTCGGTCGAGAGAGGGGGCCGTGTTAAGAATACGGTGTGTTGCCGGCGTCGCCACGCCCTTTAGGTAGTGGCGGTACGCGGCCTGGGAATCTGTGCAAATTTCGGTTATGTTTCTGTCAATGGTAGAGTGGGCCAGAACAAGTGCGATGGCGGCTCCTTCCGCTTCTGCAGACGAATTAGTCCGGATGGTGGCGGCGGCCCCCACTGTGCCGTCTTCATAGGCTGCAACTTCCGTGAAATACCCTCCTTTAGAATTTTGTGCCGCGTCGACATAAAGGATGTCGGAGCGGTTGCTGTATGTTTTGGTGTAATAGCTCGCTCGTGCCTGCCGCCTACCGTGGTGGAGATTAGCGCTCATATTGCGCGGTAGGGGCTTATGATATATGTGATCCTGCTTGCGCGGAGAAATCATGTAAGGTGTAGGACTTGTTGGGGTGGGAATTGGTGGATTGAGACGTAGCTGTCGCAGTAGGCATTGTCCTGTTTCCGTGCGACTCAGACGGGCTAATTGGTTGGTGCGTTGAGCCTCTATTAATTCGATCACTGTATTGTGGGTACCAGTGGCCAGGAGACGTTTCGTGCTAACCGTCCGTGGAAGACGTAGGGCGGAGGTGACAGCCGTGCGTATTAGGATGTCTGCCTGTTGTCTTTGCCGCTGAGTGAGTACGTGGTATGGAAGGTGGTATGTAATGCGGCTAATGATTAATGCATTTGTCATATTGAGGGTCTCGCGTTCAGACAGCCCATGATTGAGTGCTGCCACCCGCCTGATAATGCAGCGACCTGTTTGGTCTGTCTCTGCAAGACCTGAAGGGTGGCGTTTGAAGCGAGTGTGTTGTTAATTAGAAGGCCGTGAATCTTCACCTGAGGCACAATGGGCACTGGATTCCCGTACATGTGCAGTACAATCGGGGGGTCACTGGGGAGGGGTTTCAGCTGCAAGAGTTCCAATTTATTTGGAGAGCAACGGAGGCCTGTGTTTGCTAAATGAGTGGTTCTGATGTCTATGGCAGATTGCAGGATATCCTGGGCTGTTCGTAGCGATCCTTCCGCTGTCCAGAGGGTTATATCATCTGCGTATATGGCTGTGTGGAGCCCTGGGATAGCAGCAAGAGCCTTTGCCAGTAGCGCTAGGGCAATGTTAAAAAGTAAAGGTGATAGAACCGCCCCTTGTGGGGTTCCCCGGTTAGGCAGGGGGAAAGGCTGGGAGGCAATATCCCCAAGCTGGAGGTCTGCCGTTCGTCCCTGAAGGAAGGCCCGAATATATTGCCATATGCGAGTGCCGCACCCCGTGGTGGCTAATGTCGTGAGGATATGGTCATGGATTATTGTGTCGAAAGCCTTATGAATATCCAGGGCCAGTATGGCTCGCGTAGCGGCTGTACGGCGCTTAGTGCAAAGGAGGGACTCTAAGTGCGAGAAGTACGTCTTGCGCCTAGATGTTTGGACGAAAGCCGAATTGAACATTTGAGAGAAAGCCTGTTGTTTCTATAAACGGTTGCAGGCGATTGAGAATGACATGCTCGAAGAGCTTGCCGACACAGCTCGTTAAGGAGATGGGGCGCAAATTTTGAAGAGTGAGGGGTTTGCCCGGTTTGGGTATAAATCGCATGCTGGCATGGGTCCAGGCTGATGGGAGCGTCCCAGCTTGCCAGTGTTTATTAAAGAGCTCCGTGAGTTCCTGGAGAGAGACGTCGTCCAGATTGAGTAGTGCCTTGTACGTTATGCCACCCGGCCTCGGCGCCGTAGAGCGGCGAATACTAAAGAGTGCTCGGCGGACTTCGTTTAAGGTGATGTCAGCATCAAGTTCTGGGTTAGGTGGAGGTAGATTGGGTGGATGCGCCGACTGAAGAGATGTGGGTAAGTGTCCAGTAGTTGGCCAATTACGTCGGTGCCCTTTTGGAGCTCTAGTTGTATAACACGTTGCATGTTCTTTCCGTGCACTGCCACTAACTATTGTTTTGTTGGCTTTGGTTCATTAGGCGTAACTTCCCGAATCGGTTGACGTTGTGGCGGAATCCGTACTGGAGGGCTTCGGACGGTTTAGAACATATGGGGCTCTTCAACTTGTCTTGACATCGCAAAACACACAGGCCTTGAGCATTTCGCCTCACCAGAAATGCGACTGCAGCGGCTAGCCACAAAGCTGTGTCTTTTGGGTCAACAGCCGTGCAGCATAACGACTGAGCCGAGCCACCGCGGCAGCTACTGACTAGTGTATAGTGTTGTAATTGTTTCAATGCCCATATAAATTTTTACTACATGAATTGCTATCTTTATGCAGTTCAAATTGTGTAATGTTCACTTCTCTATGACTAAACCTTGTACCATTTCTTCGCTCCAAATTACTGGGAACATATTCCCTAACGCTACGTTGAAAATTTGCATCCTGTGAGGTACTTTTCTATGCCATAACGTTGTACCATTTCTTCGCTCCAAATTGCTGTGAACAGTTCCGCTCACGTAATGATCCAAGTTTCCAATGCCTGAGATACATAATAAATAAAGAGAACAGAACCACGAAACATTCCTGCATCTTCTTGGCTCAGGCTTGTTTATAACGGGAAGAAAAAAGCACAATTTTAGAATACAGCAGGCCAACATTTGCTGTCGCAGTTGCCTATGCCTGCTCAATGGACTAAAAGTCGCCAAGCTGTCATGGCCAAACCACGAATTATTAAAGCGATAACGTTAAGCTTCACGTTTTGCAGAAAATTGGACGTCGTCTTCAGCGTCGTAGGCGTATCGGCGTCGTCGTCGGCACCCACCTCGGCCCCTAGATGATATTGTTGGGTTTATGGGGTTTAACGTCCCAAATAGACTCAGGCTATGAGGGACGCCGTACTGAAGGGCTCAGGAAATTTCGACCACCTAGGGTTCTTTAACGGGCACTGACAGCGCACAGTACACGGGCCTCTAGAATTTCGCCTCCGTAGAAATTCGGCCGCCGCGGCCGGGATCGAACACGCGCCTTTCGGGACAGCAGCCGAGTGCCATAATCACTGAGCCACCACTGTGGCCCCCTTAGACGATATTGTAACGATGTGAAATCGAGCGTTGCCAATACGACTCTGATTTAGGGTATTTAATGCTCGAGTAAACTTCAGTTTCTTTATTTTATTTGTGGTACATATAAGTGCCAGGTAGCATGCTCCTGTTATTATTTTTTTTCGCGCCAGCCTAATTTATCCTTGGCGTTTTCACAGCTTTAATATTGGGTCTGACTTTCAGGTTAGATGGCACAACACACTCCGTAGCGGCAGTCCTATATTTATTGGCCACACACCAGGAGGCTCAGGAGCAGCTGAGGAAGGAAATCTTGGAAGCCTCGGACGGAGAGGTACCTCTTTTCTCCTCTTATTTCAGCTTCTCTATGATCACTGCTACTCATTGTTCTCATCTCTCACCAGGGAAAACTCGGATACAGCACAATATGTCAGCTCAAGTACCTCGACATGGTCCTGAAAGAGGCTATGCGCCTTTATTATCAGAACGTTGCGTAAGCATACCTTTTCCTTTCGTAAGGTTCCCTGTTTCGTACGGAGACGTTCAGGCAAAAAGAGTCCACCGCATGCAGAGTATTTGAAGTGCATTCTCCCTCAGTGAAGACGCTGAATAGCACTGGCCGCACTTGCCAAAAATACCTGGTTGGCTAGAAAGGCTGCCGCTGCCATAGTGGCCCCGATCAGATGGCTTCACAATGGCTTTATTTAACGTTCACTTGAGTTTTCACTGATTAGATGACTCTTACTTTCCTGAATGTCTTCGCTAGCAGGCGGCAATGACTTGCGTCGAATAAAGCGCGGATAAAAGCCGCGGACCGTTTCTTGTAAATGGTTACAATGTTATTGAACCGGGGGCGACGCAATAAACGCTTATTTCCTCGACAAAAACAAAAATGATGGCCTGGCTGTCTGCGGTGTCCCCTGCACATGTGGGATAGTAGCTGAAAATTGCGCTTCGTAATTATGAAATAAAGTGGGTTCGGTTTCAAACGACCGATTAGATTACCTAAAGGTATTCTTTAGTTGCTTGTTTAGTTGGGTATTTCGTGTAGTTTAGCTTTATCCACACTTCAATATATTTTCTCTAATCATATTGCTCTAATAGGAAAGGAGCATGAGGTCGTGCAGTAAAGCCACACAGCAGATGACGCTATGACTTCCATAACGATCAAGAAGCTGCAGATTCCTTTAGAACACCTGTGCTGCACACATATATTCAAGATCGTCTTCCCGGCATGCTGAGGCGTCGCCATACAGTACTGTTTGCTTGTGATCTAAGCAACAACACCAGTCCGCATTCAGCATAACTTTCATGGACTGTTGTGAAAAGTATCGAATTACATGGTTGTTTCCGTGGTTTCTCAGTTTATGGCTATTAATCTGCTCTTCCGTTGCAGATTTATAACGAGACGCGCGGCAAGAGATTTCCAATACAAAGCAATCACGATACCCAAGGGTGTCATTGTTATGGCTGCTCCGAGCTGCTTGAATCAAGATCCAAACATCTGGACGAATCCGACTGAGTTTGATCCGGAAAGGTTGAGCCCTTATTTTATTTACTTTGCTAAGTATAAACAGATGAATGCAGCAAAAGGCGCGAGACGCTTATTTTTTCCTTGTTGCACTGCGAATATATATACTGCATCCATTAAAGCCGCGTGATATGTTCCTAAGGCTGCGCGTCAATGAGAAGCGCGGAAGTGCGACATACAGACAGACAGACAGACAGACAAAGAGGGCGGGCGGATGGCAGACAGGCTTACACAAAACGAAAGACAGGCGACAGACAGACGGACGGACGGGTAGACGGGCGGGCGGGCAGGCAGGTATTCTCTTGGTATCGGAGTGGAGATAACTGTTACTTTGTAGTATTGATTCCTTGTGCACTAAATCTCCCTAGAATAAATTGCAATTTTCTACCCTCTCCCAGATACCCTCTTGCCCGTCTCCACCGCTGCTACATTCTTGGAAACTGAACACGCCCTTGCTATTCGTAATCTCTAGTGCATCTCGGGTCTCTGTCATACTCTTCTACACTGAGGTCTGGAGGGCCTTACACTGGATAAGAATATGTCCTATCGTTTCCCTGCCTTGCATATAGCGACAAGAAATATGATTCGTGGTGTCCAATTTTAGTGGGTAGCACTTCGTCTCAAAGCACCTGGTCCTTTCCCTGCAAAATAAAGCTTTTGATTTGCTAAATGAGGTATTACGTTTTTGAGTATACGTTCAAGAACACTTCTGAAAGGAAGTGTTCAAATCCAGCTTAAATCTTTACCGTTTAATGTAAGGGGTTTAAATAGGGGAGATAAATTCGTTCTCCCCGCTTAACCGCGGCTGACACAGTTCAAAACCGCGCGGACCCCAACCCGTGGTCGCCTACGCTCCCGAGCGCACACCGACTACGGCGGGCCTTGCTCTGCAGGAACAAAGGAACGACACACTGGCTGACACAAACAAGGCATTTATTGCTATAACAACGATAAAGCCAGCTAGCAACAAAACACACTGAGGAATCGAGGATGTCCGACTCGGCAGCACGGTCAAGGTAGATGTACTATGGTAGCGTAGGCTGCATTGAAGCCCATACGTTCGAAACATGGCGGCTCATGGTGCGCAGCCAGCGCCGTCTTCAAAATGCGTGGACAACTAAAAAATGACGTCATAACTAAAACAAGAACGCGACCTCAGTCCCGTGTTTTAGTGACGTCATATTCGTGACGTCAGCGTCACGTGCCACTTGGCGGGAAAAATGAATTGCTGAACGCCGCGACGCTTCAGCGCGACACCCGACACGAGAACGAAGAAAGAAGACACGACGAGTGCCGACCACCAACGCTATCTTTAGGTAGTCAGTTCTCGTTGTGCCTTTTTCCTTCGTCCTCGCCTCAGGTGTCGCGATGTCGCGATGAAATGTGACGCCGCCAGACCGGTTATCGCTTGCACATCGTGCAACCGCACACTTCTTTTTATGCGAAGCATACTACTTTAGCTACCACTTCAGCCCTTCACCGTGGTTATGCGCCTACAAATCACGTGATACATGACGTCACACCACGTGACACGATGACGTCACGACAGTAGAGAAACGGGGGCCCACCTCGCGCCGTCGCTGTGGTTGTGCGCCTCCAAATCACGTGATACATGACGTCACACCACGTGACATGATGACGTCACGACAGTGGAGAAACGGGGGCCCACCTCGCGCCGTCGCTGTGGTTGTGCGCCTTCAAATCACGTGATACATGACGTCACACCACGTGACACGATGACGTCACGACAGTGGAGAAACGGGGGCCAACCTCGCGCCGTCGCTGTGGTTGTGCGCCTCCAAATTACGCGACACGATGATGCTTCGCATTCTCCAGGCTTAACCAAGTTAAGCCTCAGCCATTTTTTTGCGTACGGGGGCCCCATGGCCACAGACGCAGTCCTTTTGGGGCAAAAGCGACAGAACCGCACCCAACCGAACGAAACTACACAGTTAGATAGATAACTTAGTTAGTTAGTTAGATTAGTTAGATAACTTAGCACTGCGCCGAAAAATTTCCCGTCTATCACTCTTCCACAAGCTTTATCACCATCCTTCCCTTCATGATGAATTCTTTCAGCCACCGCCAGTTATCTTTCCACGTCGCGATCATCCTTACAAAGTAAAACGCATTAACTGCCGGTCAATCCATTATGCCTATTCTTTTTTACCACGCACAATAACCGAATGGAACGCTTTGCCATCAGAAATTGCCACAGAATCTGATCTAAATAAATTCCAACATCTTATGCACTCACGTTTCAACAACTAAAAAGGTATTTTTTTCAGCGTTCTTTCTTCCTCCTTGTCTTCTTTTTATTTTATATTTTTTGTTTTGTACTTCAGCGCACTTTTTCCACTGTCGTCTTTTTTCTTTTTCTAGCGGAGCTGTTATTTATTCTCAAATTTTGCTGCTATGTGCATTGTTGCGACCCTTTCTGTGAATGCCTATTTATGATTAATATTTTGTGATTCCTATGTTATTTTAGTGCAATATTTTTAACCTTATAAAAATGCTTTATACTTACTCCCCCCCCCCCCATGTAATACCCTCAAATGATGGCCTTTGGAGGTATTTTGAATAAATAAATAAAGTGCTGGCAAAAGGGAAAAGCGGAAACTGTACACGAACGATGCACACCAAGAACTCGAGGAACCAGCAACGAGGAAAAAGTAGGGCTAGCAGAATCGAGTTTCAAACAAAAGCAAGCAGAATGGTCAAAAGATATGACCAGGGTATTACATCAGAGCACCGTCAGCCTTGGCATCGTCCCGCTGCCATTGCCGCTGCTCTGAGCGAACAGTCATAAATTTTTTACAAAGCAAGCGCTATACTTTCTAACAAAAATTAACACAACCAAAACATTTTAAAAAGGAATCACTGCAATTGTTTTTGAATGCTTTTGAAACACAAAATATGTCCTAATTATTTTCCTCTTCTAGTCGTGTTTGTCCACTCATTTCATTTTGGCGCTTTAGTTTGATGTCGCTAGCACTTGCTTCTGGACCGCATTCAAGCCCCGGCTTCGCAACCTATTTCAATTGACCTTGGCACAGTCACGAGCGCGAACATTCGCCCACGCTAGGGCAAAGGGGAAGCTCCGATGCCGGACGGGACGGGGTGGCGGGAGCATGTTCCGACCACCAGGCGCCCGTGGCGAACTGCGGAGCGCCACGCAACACGTCCGCATGCTTTCCCGATGCCGAGCAGAAAAGAACAGTCTCTCCCCCGCGCGCGCGCAGCAAAGCGCCATCCATGGCGCTAGTGTCGCTGCGATGCGAACGCCCTCCCCTGTTAGTTAAAGTAACACAACTAAGGAGAGTGCGTTGCGGGGGACCTAACCACAGTTGGGGTGCATTGCGGAAAAGCGAACCAAAAGGGGCGAGTGCGTCCCCACAAATGTTACTTTTAGTCTTCCTATATATAGGGCAAGTCCGTGCTTGCTGTTCCAAGGTTTTCTTGCATTTCTTCTTTTCTTTGACATTCGCGTTTACTAGCAAACCATCAAGGCCTCCTGCTATATGTATTTTCTACACTACAGCAGTGTAGGCACTTGGAAAACGGCGCTCAAATATTATCACATATCATTCCTTCACTTGCCTCAACCATGCTTCATACTGAATCTTACTTTCTGCCTTACGCGCTTGTTGTAATGTGCAGAAAGCAAGCCTGCCGGTTGTCTTCTGCTTTATTTTATATAAAGATTATGTGAGAGATCAAAAGAGCACGGTAGCGTACGCAAACATCAACCTTTCAAGACTCCCCGAATCACATCATACTTGTTATATCCGTAAAGCGCGCGGTGCTTCACAACAGCTATATTTAATTTATATTTGTTTACTATATAGAAATCTAGCTTTGCATGTAGTCTCTTCCATCATTTATTCGTGTACCAAGACCATTAAACCCCTTAACTATACATAGATACAAATTCTTTAATGTTATCGTACCAGGCCGATCATTATAAACCTTAACTGGCGACTTCTCTGCACTCAACCTCACTCCTAGAATCCAAGCTATATGCTGATTCGTCGTTGAAACTTCATATAGCCACACTTGATTATCCTGAAAATATTTTTTTAAGGCGACCGCAGCAGTAGGAAGGAACTAGAAGCAAGCAGAGAACTCGCTTAATGTGGCGATTGTTGAGACGTTATTTCTAATGGGCAGCAGTTCACACCATAGTATGAAAATTTTTGAATATAAAATGCGCTTTTGTTAGAAATATGTCTGTTTCGATTCAATTTTATTATTATAGTCACCCCTAGATATTTATATTCAAGAATTTCAGAGGCTGCACGGAGGCTACGGACTCAATGCTTCATTGCCGTATTTTTGTTATTTTCACGAAAACTGTTGTATCAGTGTTTAATACGTTCCATTCGCTCGCTGCATATGATTGTGAACCGGGTACCCCATGGACAGCATACGGCAGCTGCTAAAATATCAACACTAGAGCTTGAAATGAATTATTTCGTGGTCTTTATCTTGTGGCACTGAAAAGAGCTTCAAAATTTTTGTTGAGCCAAAGCAGTTACACCACCCCCCCTTAAAGGTCTGTCTGGAAGGAAGAGCCGACAAGAGGGGGGCACTTACAGTTCCTCGTCACTTCGCTGCGTATTTCAGAAATAAGCCTTTATGAAAGTTATTAACCCCACAGCAGCATTTTCAGGCAAGACGGTGGAAGCTGCGGAACAGAAACACTCCCTCTCTTCTTACACTTCAGAATATAGCCTTCACTTTTGGTTATTAGTTTTCTCTCAATACAGTAAAGTGTCAATATGCGATATTTAAGGCATTTTTGTGTTAGTCAAATGTTTAGGAGAATCCCGCAAGGTGGAGTAGATTTCTAGTAAGGGAGTAATTGCTCACTGACATCCACACGAGCGCAGCCGTACGGCTACAAAGGAAAGCTATACAGCTTTCTCAGAAACTTCGTAAAGAAAAATTCGTCCTGATCCGGGGTTCGAACCCGGGACCACCGCTTCACCGGAGCAGTCACTCTACCAATTGAGCTTACCGGGACGGTAAGCTCATGGTAAGGCGAGAGGGCATTGATCAATAACTCGAAGTGGGAACTGTACACTACTACTTCAAACAATACCGGACCTTTCGTCTTTGAAAGCCTAGGAAAAAAAAAGCGTTTCCTTCGTTACAAGAAATCTGCTAGACATGCCTAGTTACATGAACTTCCACAGATACTGTCAGCTTCCCCAGCGTCGTTGTTATGCTACCGCGGAGAGAGCAACTGCCAACCGATCAGGCGCACTTCCATGCAGCCGAATAAGATTTCTTTCTTTTGAATACCTTGCAGGCCCGTAGGGCTTTGTGGAAAACGGCTGTCAAATTTCGAACTTATGTTCATAACATAATGAGAAAAACAGGATATGAAAAAGTGAAATACACACTAGAAATATTTCTACACAACAAAAAACAACAGAGTAGTAGTCCAAATAGTGAACAAATGAGAAAAAAATTCTGCAATGCAGATCAAGAAGCTGTAAGATAAAATAAATTGTACGTGTAGCCACTGTTATATTCAATGCTTAATGAAACAATTTGTTGTACAGTACAAGGCGGGCCACGGCGAGAAAACACCCGAAACGAATATGAAAAAGAAAATAACGTGTTTATTTGTATCAATAACAAGAGGAACTGCGGGTAAAAGTCGTTTAAGAAAGAAGGGATTTCACTAAAGCTCACAGGAAATCCTACTTGCACGAAATGTTCAGGAGAAAAAATAATCAATATACAGAATGTTGGAAATTCAAAATGTTCAGAACAGAAATATTAATGCACTTTTACATAATGTGTTAAAAAAATAAAGTAGAAAAGAAAAGAAGATGTGATCACACTCTTTATTTAGCTTTTAGACAAGCATTGGTGGAATGTTTGCATAGTGTTCGCACAGAAGTTGTTTGTAAAGCAATGGTTAGGGAACAGCGCAAGGACGGCGCACAAAGAACAATGAAGGACACACACGGGCGTTGTGTGTTTTTGAGTGTTCCTTGTGTCTCGTCCCTGAGCTGTTCCCTAACCATTCAAAAGAAGCTACTAGCCCACCAATTCGCTATTGCAAGTGAATGCGAGAGTGCGTTGGAGTTTATCACGAGGTGTGTTCAGTTGTGGCGATAGCCTAGTGCTCTCTCGCAGCTGCCCGTGAAGCTTGTCTCTTGACGTGTGTGAGCTAATGTCCTTGTCGTGCGTATTTATTTCATTTCTTTTTAAGCTAACATTGCGTCATCTTTGCTAGCAACGGTACCAGAAAGATCGCTAAGAAATTATTGGTGGATGTTGGTGAGCATACGAGTGTTTTTGCACTAAAGTGCTCAAACAATCTCTAAAAAATGAAAAGCACAAAAGACAAATGTAAGTAAAAAATACCATCAAAATGATACTTAAAAGCTGCATAAAAACAAGAAAGATATTAAAAAATGGCTGAGGCTTAGCTTGGTTAAGCCTGGTAATTGCGAAGCAATACGATAGGTTCTGACGTTGTTTCTACCGAAGACGTTGACCGTTTTCGTCGGGCTGCATATTGAGCACGTCGCTTGGAAAGTCGTTCTTCTGCCGTCTCCGTAGCTCGATGATGCTTCCTCTTTGTATTCTGCCGAAGTGTCTTGCTTGCTTGAGGCGGAATCTGACAGGCTTGACGAGAGGAGCGAACCGGCTTTGGTGCCTACCAGCCTCGCGCTGCGATGGCGCGAGATGGGGCGCCGTTTTTTTTTACACAGATGATATGACGTCACTCCGCGCGCGGCGCCCCTGGTGAGAGGAGCGAGAGTTAGGCCGCCGTTGGTGCCTACCAGCCTCGCGCTGCGACGGCGCTAGATGTGGCCCCGTTTTTACACAGATGGTACGACGTCATGCCAAAGGTTATGCCAAAGGTCAAGTGGTGCCTACCACCGCCTCGCGCTGGAACGGGCTGAGGTGGTAGCTAAAGTAGTATTGCTTCGCAATACAATGTCTGACCAAAGGCGCGTTAAGTGATGTCTTTAGCAAAATTCATGAGGAGGTGTTGACAAAATGAATGTGGCCGAGACAGAGAAGCGATTCTGTCTGGTTGAACATTCCATAATTTCATGGCTCGAGGAATTGTCCATGAACGGAAAGCTAATGCGTCACTGTAGCACTGTGTGAAACTCAGGAAATTGTGCAGCGTTTTTGGGGTGCGAGATGAAACATAGAGGTGAGAATGAGTGTGAAATACTGTTAAGAGAGCACTGTAGCGGCGTGTAGCGAAAATTGTAATGAAGGACAGGTTTCTCTGAGTGACGCGGAATGACACCGTCACGGAGGTTCCGCCCTTTTAGCCATCCCTTGTTTGCCAAGAAAAGCTATCACGGATTATAGACCGAGTCCGCAATTTTCATCGTCATTCCTGGTGTAGAATGCCCCATGAACTCGTAGTTTATCATGTATTAGTGTCGCTGTCTTTCACCTGAGTGCGTTCGTAGAGTAGTCATTTTGGGTGGACATGGGAGAGAGAAAAAAAAGTTTTTGCCAGTAAGAGGTTGGTGATCTTGGGCTCTTCAGCCGCTCCAGGTGGATGGCACTTTAAGTCTGTCGGCGACCTCCTGCGCTGTTGCCGTGGGCCTGGAATGAACGCCCAGGTCTGGGCTGGCAAGAACAGATTCCCAGTTTTCAAGCGTGGTAGATGTGACTAGATCTGCCGGAGGCGGATCCTCCATGCAGTGCCAGATTATGTGGTCTAAGATGGCAGGCTCGCCGCACAGCTACAATACGGATTTGCCAAAGCGAGAAAGATATTTACACTCCCTGTGATAGTTGCTTATGGTCTTATATGTAATTAGCGTCTCACCCCGAGGCAAACCAGGGTCCGAGACCCCCTCAGCGGCTCGGCTGACAAAACCTCGACCATACTGGTGAGCGGCCTCGTTCCCTGGAACACCCGCTGGGCTGGGACCCACACCAGATTTACTTGCTTACTATAGTTTGGCATCGCACGAAGAATTTTGTATGCAGTGGCGTTGAGGCGAGGGGATGTATCTCCACCACTGCATACAAAATTCTTCGTATGGTGCCAAACTACACGAAGGTAGTGAATCTGGTGTGGGTCTCAGCCCTCGCGGGTGTTCTAGGGAGCGAGGCCCCTCACCAGTATGCTCAAGGTTTTGTCAGCCGAGTCGGTGAGGGGGTCTCGGACCCTGTTTTGCCAAGGGGTTAGACGCTAATTACTTATCAGGCCATAACCAACTATTACAGGGAGCTTGGAGCGAACCTGCCTCCTCCGCATGTTTTGGTCAACCGCGAACAGGCTACCATGTGGAGGCGGCTGCAAACGCGGTAGCAGCCAAACTCGTTGACGTATTATTATGCAGAAATATTACTGGCCTCTACCTGCCTGGCTTTCATAACATGTGAATAATGACAACTAATGTGTACGCTGCCTCCAGCGGCATAGAGAAAAGCTCAGTAAATTTTTTTTTTCAGAGCAGCTTCGGTTTCCCCACTAGACTCTGGTGGGCCAAACAAAATCAGTTCCAACATCTAATCCTGTATTCTCAGACATTAATTTAGCTGGCAGCGATAATACATTGTGTTCTTTGCAGTGTTAATCTGGTTAATCTTTTCCTTAGCTCGGAGAATTTTGTCTGAAGTTAGGTGTGAGGGCTTCCGTATTAGCCTTCTTGTTTGGAAGAGCCGGTCCTTCTCCCGTCTTCCGTTAATTTATTCTGGTCTGCCAATAACTGCTTGAGGAGCGACTGAGTGTTAAATTTCTCTGTGGGGGTCCGGGGTTTGGTTACACATCGCAACACACAAGGTTAAAAACACGACACATCATGTGCACTTCATACGCATCGTTGCAATTTGCAGGCGACTGTAACGTTCTTGACCATGGTGATTACGATTTTGGGCAAGCCTGAGGGTACATATGCCAGTGAAATTGTTACTTCATTTTGGACAAGAACCGACCGCGCACTTTCCAAATTTTTATTCGAATATTGTCGTTTTAAGTGCACATCTGCAATCCCCAAGCGTTGATCGTGTTTTTGCACCAGAGCTCAAGGCTCGCCCTGCTCCACTCTGGGGTCCGCCAGAAACACAGTACGCACAGACACTGCCACAGCATAGCACTCCCCAGCCGCTCGATGCTCGACTTCCTCCTCGCATCACAACTGATTTGGCAGCTGCCACTTTCAGCTCCTTGGTTCAGTGGAATCTTGAAGGCACTCGATGTTTTGCGGGCGTTCAAGAACGGGCAGAATGTGTGCTCAATAGCTTTTACTGAAATTGTGGCTGACACCAACCTCTTAATACGACTGGCAGGACACGAACACCCTTTTGAAATAATTTATCATACATTAGCTTTCATATTGTGACGAAGACGAAGCTGGCAGTGGCGCGGGACGGAGCGCCCGCGCTAGGCCAGCGGCCATTAAATCATCTCATAGCCATGGTTCACCACGTCTCATTCTTCGGCTGGCCGCCGCGTAACATTTGGTGTGAGGTGCTGGGGTCCCTTCATCGCCATTCTGGTCACGGAGCTTCGGCGTCCTGGGCCTGCCGTGGACGTCGGCCGTGAGTACCTGGTCAGCGCCGCACGACCGTGCCCCAGCCCGCCCGACCTGAACCGACCTCGACGCTCACCCCAGCCCCGTCCCCCGCCCGGACCACACTACACGACGACCCAAGACCCGACGGACCCAAGACCCGACGGACCCAAGACCCGACGCACCCAAGACCCCACCGACCCAAGACCCCACCGACCCACGACCCCACCGACCCAAGACCCCACTGACCCAAGACCCAAACATGAAGACACCGCCCCCCTGCCTCTGCCGTTCGGTGCGTCCAGAGACCTCGGCCGTCAGCTCCTGGCACCCTACGGCCCGGATGCTTCGTGGACCGGGACTCATTCTCTCATCTTTCTCATCGTGGCGGCCAGCACTGCACCATCTCCTACATATTGTTCGATCCTTCACTCAAGACCATCGCCATTTCGCCGTCTGTTCGTCACCGATCGGGACGATCGCTCGGAGGCCCCGGGTAGTGTGACGAAGACGAAGCTGGCAGTGGCGCGGGACAGAGCGCTCGCGCTAGGCCAGCGGCCATTAAATCATCTCATAGCCATGGTTCACCACGTCTCATTCTCTCGGCTGGCCGCCGCGTTACAATATATTCATATCATATATTATCACATAGTTACGCAACCCTCGAGACACTCGAGCTAAAGTAGGCAATAGCCAGAAGCCTTCGCGAGACAAGCTGCCGCCACCCAAGTTCAGAACTGCACTTGACCTGAAAAAAAAAATAACTTTAAACTCTTCGCCTGGGTAAACAACATTATACCCAGAAATCCACAGTTTTGTAGAGACTGTGCAGAAGAAATTGAGGAAAAAATTTTCTTTGGTTTGGTTTTATCGGAGTTTAACATACCAAAGCCACTCAGGCTATTAGGGACGCCGCGGTGGAGGGCTGCGAACAATTTGGACTACCTGGTGTTGTTTTACGCGCACTGACATCGCACAGCACACGGGCCTCCAGCATTTCGTCTCCGTTGAAATGCGACCCCCGCGGCCGGGATCGAACCCGCATCTTTCGGGTCAGCAGCCGAGCATCATAATTAATGAGCCACCACGGCGGCTATTTGTATTCGAGCCGCAGACTATCAACGCTCGTGTTCATCGCTTCCTTACCCTCTAGCGACAGTGCTTTCTTTACACTGTATTGGACGGGAACAACACTCAGCAGCCATTCCTTGGCAAATTAAATCTTGAAGTCTGTTTCCTAAATAACTTGCTGTCTGGTCGTTGCTGCATACCAGGTTCAGCGACAAGAACAAGCTCCACATCCACTCGGCCTCGTTTATGCCCTTCGGACAAGGCTCTCGCGCCTGCATTGGCCGTGCGTTTGCAACGCTCAACATGAAAGTGGCTATCGCTACGCTGCTGTCAAGATTCAGGGTGCATGTCGACGAAGAACGTCATGCGGTGGGTGACGATCATTATTTCGCCGTCGCGCCTGTCGCCAAAAGTTGTAATGCTGAATGTACAGCGTGATGTGAAAGTGACAGGATAAGAAAAACAAACGATTTTAAAAGTAGAGACAGTAGCACGAGGCGGGTTTCGCTAAAACGCGCCGAAAGACGTTGGAATTGTTTTTTCTAATCATAAAGAGTTTTATTGGGTGGGGTGTTATAGTTAAAATAATGTGCCGCTGCATTTGTGCTTCTTGGCTGTGCACGTCGTTACTGCAGCATTTGTCGGGGACGAATCCGGCGAAAACGTTTTGCTATAAAAAATTCATGAGTGTTTCAGCATTTGCGTGAAAACCGCATTGCTCTAATCTCTAGTTTTTTTTGACGCATAACGTGGGATATATATTCAATGACAGCTTACGAAATAGCAATATCTTTTATGTCTGCTGTCAATATTGTTTAGTTTACATGTAGGAAACAAACTGATAATAAGCCGCTTTTTTATTGTTAATTTTGCTACCCAGCCTTCCTACCTACGACCTGAGCAAGGTAGGTTATTTCATGCGAGGTCTGTTTAGTAGCCTCCGCCATCTAATTCTTGTAATTTTTGGCGGGGTTCATATTTGATATTTCTGATTTAATGAGCATGTGGTTGCTCCTTATTTGGAGTCTCTTTATCTCAGCGGAAAGGCGCCCTTTAATCACCGAAATGTGGACAATAGCTTCAACCAATAAAACAGCGACGTGCTAGCCAGCAAGCTCAACTTGCTTCACTGTACGAAGAAGCATATTGGAAATTCTCAGGTTTTCTGCGCCTCCCTGAACGGGAGGTAAGCGAGCAGCACGCAATATGAAATAAATAAATGAAGTAACAAAGTTTCGATAGCCTAAGCACCTCGTAGGGACTTCCAATGGAATTTTGAGTGATACCATTAGGCGCGTGTGCATGCCATCCCATGGTGAGCGTGGCTGCCACGTCTTATCTTGCAAAGGGCCATTATGTTGGAGCGCTTTGAACACGAAACACAGAACAGGAAGGACATTCACTTTTCTGTGTCGCAACTATTCTGTGTGTTTCCTTTTTGAGGTTCTCCAACTTAAAAAATTTCCACCAGCTGCAGCACATTTCGACACTTTTTCTCCGCAGGATCGGATCAAACTTCAGAGTGGTTTCATCACTGCATCGTTGCCGAACTCAGTGTGGCTGAAATTTGAAGATGCCTTATAAACGCTTACTTCGGGCCCATTCTTCAAAATGTTTTTTTCGCCAAAAAGAAATAAAAGCAATACTGCATGCGCACACTCATTTTTAGTTATTTATTTATTAACAATACTGCAGAGACGCTTGACTCCAAGAAGGAGTGAGCACAAAAACGTTAACTACAATAAAAGTTACACCACACAATACGCATCAACTACATCACAGCAGGGCATGAACTGAAGCAAATGTAATCGGACACAGCAGTACAAGAACATCACTTACGCATTTTCTTCGAATTTGTAACGAATGCATCAAGACTGGGGTTATCGACAATATGTTTTGGTGATTTATTCCAGTAGCTTATGGTTCTAGGAAAAGTGAAAATTTAAACCAGTTATTCACAGCGGCATAATCTTGAATAATTTTGCCATTATCGAAAGGGGAGCTTGCGCGCGAAGTGTTAGCAGTAATGAAATTATGATTGTTGATTAGGATCTATTTATTTTGTATTAGGTATAGATACCTTAATCGACATTCACTACGTCTGGATTGAAGTGTGTCAAGGTCGAGATACCTGATCATTTCTGTAGCGCGGTGAGGTCTTTTATATTTGTTGCAAATGAATGTAGCCGCGGTAGATTACACTTTCCTAACCTGGCTGTTTTCGTCAGTGGAGGAGTCCCACAGACAGGAAGCGGACTCAAAGCATGGTCTCAGTAACGCTTGATATGCTGCAAACTTAGCATGAACAGGGACTTTTGAAAGCTTACGCCGGATAAAGCAGAGACACTTAAAGGCTTTGGCGCAGATGTTATAAATATGAGTATGCCATCGTAATCTTCTCTAATGGTATCAGCTCGATATTTTCCAACCGGTGATTCATTAAATGGAATGCCACTAAGTGAGTCAGAATGCTCCAAAACTGTTTTGGTCCTGTATATATGAAGAACTAAGCACTTATCAGTATTTAAATACATGTCCCATTTCGTGAACCCGTCCGAAATCTCTTCGAGACTTGTTAACCTTAATTTAGTCGGTTTTAGATTTAACTGAGCTGTAAAGAACGTAGTCATCTGCGAAAAGTTTATCTTAACATCACTGCGTAGTACAGCTTTTAATATATCATTTACATAAATAAGAAATAGAACTGGCCCCAATAATGAGTCTTGTAGCACCCCTGAGGTTACTTGCAGGGTCTCGGAGCAGGACTTGTCAACTTGAACATATTACCGTCGGTTTTGTAGATAAGCCCTAATAAATTTAATGAGCTCACTATTTATTCCGATGGCATAAAGTTTCTGTAATAATTTATTATGAGCGACGTTATCAAAGGTTTTGGCAGAGGCTAAGAATATAGCGTAGATCTGTTGTTTGTTATTAATAGCGAGTGCGAAGTCATGACAAACACTAAGTAGTTGTGTCACAGTCTACAAGCCACGTCGAAACCCGCGCTGAGCGTCTGGTATGAGGTTATTTTCTTCCAGGAATGCAGTAAAGTGGCGGCAGGTAATCTGCTCTTGTATTTTACAGCTTGTCGAGGGTAAGGAAATATTGGGGGGCGGGAGTTGGAAACGAACATGCGATCGGTTAATTTGAATATAGGAATGACGCGGGCAATTCTCCAGTCTGACGGAACACAGCCCTGCTCTAGCGAGGACATACATTGTCATCAAGTATTGTGAAATCCATTCAGCATAGCGGCGCAAGAAAACTGCGGGAATCTTATCAGGGCCATTTGCTTTTTTAGCGTCAAGGTCAAGATGCAAGTTAAAAATACCTTCCCGGCAAAGAACGCCATCAGACATGGGAAATAAAAGCGCCTCTGGCTGAGTAATAACGCTGCTATCTTTCGAAGCGTATACGGATTGAAAGTTTTTGTTAAATTTATCTGCAACTGTTTTAGCATCTGAAGCCGGTGAGCCGTCAACTAATAAAGATATACTGCTATATTTATTGCCACTTAAGTACCACCAAAATTTATCTGGTGCCTCTTCAAGAAGATTGCCTCCAGTGACGGTGAAAAAAGGTGCCCTTCACTTTTCTCATCTCCGTTTTCAGCTCTGTATTTAGCGTGTTCATAATAGAATCCCGAGGCCGACCTGAGCGCCTCATTTTCTTAAACTTTCGCTTCACGCTTTCGGGAACAAACACGGCAATACAATGATGGAAAATTTTTTTGAACTTACGCCACAAAGCGCTTACATTTTCTTCAGCACTAAAACAATCAAAATTTCATTATGAGTAGTCGAGGATGCTCGCATTATCGGCTCTATTGAAATCTTTCACAACAATTATGGACTTATTTTTTCTAGAACACTTCTGAAAGGAAAAGGTGGCAGACATTAACTTTTGATCAGAGAGCCCATTCACGACATCAACGGATGTACATTTCATTACAGTGCTTATAAACGATAACCCAAGTGCATGACTATTTGTAGCAGTAGTCCTGGTTGGAGCAGTGGCAATCTGCGCCAGGTCGCACGAAAAAGCAATGTTCAAAAGATGTTCAGGGTGCCTAGAATTCGTGCCCATTGCATTCATGGTTGACCAGGGAATATTGGGTAAATTAAAATCCCCAGCTAAGAAACATCTTACTTGCTCACCACGGAAACGCTGGACATAGGCATATAGTTGCTCAAGAAACCCACGATCTGGTGTTGGAGAATATGGCATACAACACCGATAACAATACAATTACCGTGAGAACTAATTTTACAGAATACACTTTCGTGATGGGGAATAGCTGGTAAAACTATCACGTTTACGCTTTCTTTAACAACCATAGCTATTCCACCCCCTCGGGACTGTGTGTCAGATATTAGTATTTTGAACGACGGAGGAATAATTTCATTGTCAAGGACTCCCACATGCAACCACGTCGCCGTCAGCAATGTAACGTATGGGTCGTGGTCATAAAGTAGCGTTCCAAATTCAGGTGGCCGCCGCGGTGGCTCAGTGGCTATGGTGCTCGGCTGCTGACCCGAAAGACGCGGGTTCGATCCCGGCCGCGGCGGCTGGAATTTCTTTGGAGGAGAAATTCTAGAGGCCCGTGTACTGTGCGATGTCAGTGCACGTTAAAGAACCCCAGGTGGTCGAAATTTCCGGAGCCCTTCACTACGGCGTCTCTCATAGCCTCAGTCGCTTTGGGACGTTAAACCCCACAAAACCACAACCAAATTCAGTTAACTTATTTACAACATTTTGTGCTTTTAAAGAAAGCAGTTGTAGAGGGAAAGTGTTGCTATCTTGTCAATTTGATGCTCCGGTTGCGGCCATCCGCCTGGTGTTGATCCGATCTGTCCGCGGCATAGGCTAGTTGTCATCGGGTTGTACTGATTCATCGTCTAAATCTGTACGGGATCTAACAAGCTTGCGTCTTTCGTTCTTGACCTCGTCCCACACGCACGTTTCCTTGTTGAAAACTAGCTTATCATATCTCAGACACACTCTACTTCAGGCGTACGACTCTCTTTAACGGTTGACCATAGCTGCCTTCTTATTTTCTGAATTTTGAGTGAATATACCTCAGAGATCGACATTTCAGTGTTCTTAAGATTTTTAGCATTTCTCAAAAGCTCAGTTTTTTCATTGCAATCATAAAAGCGCATTATCACTGGACATGTCTTGTTCAACCCCCTTATTCCCTGCCGGTGTATGCCCTCAAGGATGCGAACTTTGATTCCCAATTTATTTTCAATATTTCACTCAGAACTGTATCTTTCAGTGAGTTCAACGTTTCATTTTCACATTCTCTCATTCCATAAAGATGAAATTATTGCGCCGAATTCTGTTATCAAGGTCATCACTTTTTATTACCAGCACTTCAGTCTCGTCCTCCAGCTTAGAAACAAAACGCTCGCACTCTTCTGCCCTTTGTACGGCATCTGAGAAGGACTACAGTTTCTGTTCAATTGAAACCAGCCTTTTGTTTGTTTCTGCAAGTTGAGGTTCTAGGCATTCCCGGATAGGCTTAAGCTCATTTGAGGTCACCGTTTGGTTTTCGAGAATTTCTTCCAGCTGCTCAGAAGCCGTTCGATTGAGGCCGGACTCATCTCGATATCCGCGCTTAACAAAAGTACAGTAAAGCATAACGATTCAAAACAACCCGTGACACATTCACACAGAACCCCTGGGCAAGGGACCACAAGCAGACACAAGGTATCACTTTTAAGATCGAAACTACTGGGTTTTTTACTCACCTGCGCAAAAAAAGATGAACCCGGTTGCACGCGTCTGCATCCTTTCTTTCGTCCCCTGCCCACTGATGAAAAAAACATTAGGGGCGGTGCCCGTGGGCACAGTTGATGACGATGTTGCTTCGATGTGGCTTCGCAGAACAGGAAAATGTTCGAAATTGCAAACACTGCTTTCGTTCTGCAAGAAGTCACTGTCGGAAAGCGACACAACCCGCACTTGTGGATGAAGCTTGTAGATTGGCGGCGTCTTGGCATGATTGAATCCTTGGGTGGCTAACGATTCATTGTATGCATTCAGAACCTGCGCAAAAAAGACGAACCAGGTTAGACGCGTCTGTATACTTTCATTGGCTCCTTGGCCACGTTTTATTTGCTTATGCATATTTAGGCATAGTTATTAATTTATGTACAGTCTTTGTCAAAAGTATCCAGGCTGCGTGGTTTGCTTCTCATTTGTATAGTAGAGCCTTTACGGCTTTCCCTAAGGTTGAAAATTTCTTTGAAGGTAAGGACAGGGGTCCTCCTTACGAGACAGAGATTTAGAGCTTGAGGGCTAGCATAATAGTGCAAATATACGACTGAGAAGCAAAACCATGCAGCGTGGTTACTTTTGACAAAGACTACACCTCCAGCGCTCAGAAAGTGTTCTTGCAGGGCTCTAAATGCCCCATAGGCACGGCGAATCAACCAAAGCAGGAAGCCATACAATGAAAAACAGCATGAACAAAAATGAGGTGACTTTGATGATTAGACCAAATGGGCATATATGCGCTAGCATGATGTGTTTCGGTGCTGCGCTCCTGTGCTAGGTTAGGGTAGCTGGTGTCGTGTGTGTTCTTTTATGCAAAAGTGAAAGGAAGACATCTCATGGTAAGAAGCGTTAATTGTACACTTTGCTGAGCAATGTGTTCTGTTTTCGGTGCATTCGTTTTCATGGCTAACGTTAGGTGCACAGTCTTGTTGTCCGTAAAGTAGTTCGGGAGGGCTTTGATGCTGGACACCACAGTTTTGATGTCGGTTTTATAGACAGTCTATACATGCCTCCCACTGCGTCGCAAGCAGGCCGCTTACGACCTGCCGATAAACTCTAGGCCTATATCGGTACTTCCAGTGCTTTTCAAAGAACTTGAGAAAGTTACTGCTTGTCGCGTATCAAACTTCTTTGATATGCCGAATATTATAACAGATCGCCAGTTTCGTTTCTGAAAAAATAGGTCGACTGAGAGTACATGAACGTAAACAAACAACAATACGTACACTGTGGGAATTTTCTTAGACATTCGCAAAGCATTAGATTATCCTGATCATAAATCCTTAAAAGTAAGCTGCAATCATATGGTATGGCACGTTAGGCATACCAGGCATGTCCAGTCAGCTCCCGATAGAGTCCAGCCGGCCCAATCTTCACCCCTTCTTCCCTTCTACTCCTTCGCTTCGCCCGTCCGTCGCAGTATTCGTGGAATACCATTGGCAGTGCTGAAATCCTACCTCGCTAAGAGACAACAGTGCGTGCGCAGATATGCAAACATCATAATCAACTTCAGATTAAAATGCTAGAGAGGCTGCCTGGGAGAACCTGGGAGACCTTCTAGGCAGCGACCACTGCCTTCTCCGGATTACACTCGTGGCAAAGGCAAGGCGCAAAAAATGGAATCAGGCCAAGCTCACCGATTGGCAAAAATTCCGAAATCACACTATCCCTCCTCTACTCTTTTCCAGCGGCTACGCGTAGTAGGCTAACCACATGCACAACATTCAGAAACAACATGTCACTACACTACAAACTATCAAAGAGATCCCCGGAGTGGACACTCACCTCCTGCAATTCTGGGAGGCACGCCGGAGCTTAACGGTAGAAAAATCAGAAAACTAATCGCAAACTACGCGGCCGCATAACCCAACCCACACAGCAGGGCTGCAGAGTATGCTGCCTAACTCTCATACTTAAATTAGATAGCCCGCTGCGACGCCGCAGCTCATCGGATGAGCTGCAAGCGGCATAGCGTCTCTTTCGCAGTCTCATCGATGCCTCCCAAACGAGAAGGGAGACGCAAAAGCAGCTCCGGCGGGCTTTGCGTGGGTACCAAGGTACGACGGCTCAACTTGCTGACACTCTCTGCGACAGATATCTCTATCGTACGGAGGACCAGACTGGGCACGAGTGCATGTACTCTGGCAGGCCTAAACAAACACACGTTGCCCTTTTCGGGTTGCTCAACCTTCAGGTGGCCTTATACGGCTCCGGTAATGGACCGCATACCAGTAAAGCTGTTGGCGAACCTACCGGACTCAGCCTGCCTCCATTTATTAGAATACAAGAAGTAGTCAACTCCCTCCCGAATGAAAAACGTCACTTCCTACGTTTTTTTCCTAAAACGTTTATTCTTAAAACAGGTAAGGCCGTGAATACGGACAAGCTGAAGCCCATATTACTGACCTCGTGTGCGGGCAAGCTTATGGAGACGATGGTACGGAATCGCCTCTCTCCATACCTGGACAGCAGTCACCATGTTCGGGTTTCGCCCCCCGAACATGGTGACTGCAAAGAAGCCCTTGCTGTCCAGGTATGGAGAGAGGCGATTCCGTACCATCGTCTCCATAAGCTTGCCCGCACACGGGGTCAGTAATATGGGCTTCAGCTTGTCCGTATTCACGGCCTTACCTGTTTTAAGAATAAACGTTTTAGGAAAAAAACGTAGGAAGTGACGTTTTTCATTCGGGAGGGAGTTGACTGCTTCTTGTATTCTAATAAATGGAGGCAGGCTGAGTCCGGTAGGTTCGCCAACAGCTTAACTGGTATGCGGTCCCTTCCCGGAGCCGTATAAGGCCACCTGAAGGTTGAGCAACCCGAAAAGGGCAACGAGTGTTTGTTTAGGCCTGCCAGAGTACATGCACTCGAGCCCAGTCTGCACAGACTGGACACATATGGGCACATTGGGAAGAAGGGGTGAAGATTGGGCCGGCTGGACTCTATCGGGAGCTGACTGGACATGCCTGGTATGCCTAACGTGCCATACCATATGCACAGGACGTCCTCGCCCAGTTGCACACGGATGTAGTACGACCTACAACTATACAACAGAATGACAAAGCCATCTTCGCACTTGATCTGAAAGGGGCTTTGGACAATATTAAACACGGTAGCATCCTGGTGAACTTGAGTTCTACCGATTGTGGGGCTAGGGCCTACTCGTATGTAAGAGATTTCTTGACTAATCGCCAGGCCTTTCTTCGGATTTAGGACGAGAAATATGACCCTTATATGTGGGAACATAGAGTACCCCTCAAGGAGCGGCGTTATCGTCGCTCCTGTTCAACATAGCTGTGATGCGCCTGCAAATCCAGCTGTCCCGGGTGGAAGGCATTCAACACGCGTTATATGCAGATGACATTACAACCTGGACCACAGATGGGAGCCCTGGGGACATGGAGGATCACCTTCAGCAGGCCACTTCCATAGTCGATGCGTATGCTATTGTCTGCGGGATGTGCTCTAGCAAAATCAGAGCTTGTGCATGCCAGAGCAAATACAAAGGATACGACAGCTATACACGTCTCTCTGTCAGGAGGTCCTATTACAGAGGTGGAGGAGCTCCGGATTCTGGGGCTGTTCATTCACCACAGACTCAGACCAGACTCCACTATTGCGAAACTTAAGTGAGTAGGCGAACAGGTAGGTCGCATGATCTACAGCGTTTCCGACAAGCGGGGTGGTCTGCGGGGCAGGGACGTGCTTCCACTTATGTATGCCTTCGTGACCAGCCGGATCCTCTACGCCGTGCCATATCTCCGCACTACTAAGCAAGACGAGGCGCGAATAGACGCCATCATTGGCAAGGCAAATAAGCGAGCCCTGAATCTCCCAGTAGCTACCTCTAATGCCAAACTCAAGGCATTGGGGGTGCTAAACTCCTACCAGGAGCTGCGCGAGGCCCACCTCGTATCCCAGAACTTTGGCGCCATATGCTCTGGGACTTCCCGCTCCCCCCCCCCCCCCATTTACACCGACATGCACAAAAATAGACGACAAGAGCGGGCTCGGGCTCTTGAGAGACAACACGGCTCCCGACCCGGTGTATACTATGTAGACGTAGCAGGGCCATCGCCCACGGGATTTTACACGGCCGCTGTAGTTCCCCAGGAAATGCACGTTGATGGACTCTTCTTCCGAGCCCATAATTCAATGCGAGCCGAGGAAGCAGCGATAGCGCACGGACTCCCGAAAAGCATGTGATCATTACTTGCCAGGGGAGCCGCTTTTATTCTAAGACAGACGGCCACTGATCCAACACCGAAAAGAATCATTGGAGCTCCTGGCCACCAGGGCTTACGAGGTAATGAGGCCGCTGACGCGGCTACCCGATCGATTACTCACCGGGCTCATCATCCCAGCTAAGCTGGCTCGGAGACAAACCAGCCGCTGCTGCGGTTCAGGGAAATCATAACACAGTACAACGACAAACACAGCCTTTTCCCAGCCCCTGCAAAGGGGCTAAGTAAGACAGAGGAGCGAACTTTATGGCGCCTGCAGACAGGTACTCTACTCTGTCCTGCAATCATCAAACATTACCATCCTAACACGGGTTGGCGATACCCGCACTGTGGGGAGACCTGTCATGTCTTCCTCATGGTGTGGGCGTGTACTCAAAATCCCCACCTCCCCCTTCTCCTACTCCTTCCCGAGAGGCATGGGAGACTGCCCTCCCCAAATGCTCCTCGCTGCAGTCCCAAAGGGCTCTGGTATGGTTGAATGGTCAGGTTGAATATAAGTGGAAGGCATGTCCAATAAGGTCCAATGGAAGCATTCTGTAAGGCCATTTGTTTGGGGTTGTAAAGGGTATGTTGTTTTCAGGGTGGTATTTTAGGCATGAAAAACTTGCTCTAAGATGGCGGAAAGAAAAACCTTGCCACGGTCGCAAAGGAGGACGCGAGGAAGGAAGAGCAGCCGTTGCTGCATATCTTTTTTTTTATTCACATACCCTAAAGGCCCTTTAAGGCATTACATAGGGGGTTAAAGAAAAACAATAAAGCAATCGGATTACATAACACAGTGAAAAATGTCACAAAGCATAAACAAACATGTGCTTTGATAAATAGGGAAGACAACAGGATAAATAAAGTATTTTAAAACACGCACACACGTGGACCACATTGTTCAAGGCAATCGAAAAAAGAATACACTTGTGATGATATTCCATTTAGGGCCAGCAAAGAGTAAGCTCTTCAGTTTGTTAAGAAAGGCGTCGTAATTGTTTTCGAGAACAATTTCTGCAGGTAGTTTATTCCAGTGATAGATGGTGAGGTGGTTCACGTCGGTGATGATCCAGCGATTGCCTGCCGGTGCTAACGGCGGAGATGCATGAAGGTCGATGCGGACTTCTTAAAACGGGGGGAATGGGCAGGGAAAGGATTGGAGGAGGCCCGCAGGAGGAGACATTGACCGTTTACGGTGTTAGCAGGGAACACAGGAGGCGACATATTTTGCAACGCTGGTCGAAAGGCCCGGCCTGAAGTCCGGGCTTAGAAGGCGATCGTAATTCTTCTAGAAGCCCAAGTGACCAGCGTTCGGACCATCGTGGAATGCTTGTAACAGGTGACAGCGTAGGGAGCAGGGAACGACAGGAACCCAGCAGGGGCCAAGAAGGTCGTAGGTCTATCGGAGCTGCATGCCATTTGGTATGGTGAAATTGGTGACCTGGCGACGCAGGCGAGCATTCGGAGGCTGCGTAGCACCGGTGAGGCGGTCGATGAGCGTACGGCAGTAAGTATCTAACTTCTGAGTGGAACCTAGATCTCTGGGCAAGGTTCGAGAGACAAAATCAATGGAGGCAGTTGACACTGCATGAGGCTGTGTATGCTTAGGACTGCCTGGTGACAAAGGAGGCGAAGTCAGCTGACAACAAGGAGAGCGTCGGCGCCCTTATGCTGTCTTCCAGATTTGTACGTTACTGTAAAATCGAATTCCTGGAGGCGGAGAATCCAGCGCCCGAGCCATCTAGACAGGTTCTTCAACGAGGACAACCTGCACATAGCATGGTGGTCTGATAGGATCTTGAAGGGGCGACCGTATAGATACGGGCAATACTTTTGAATGGTCCATACCACGGAGAGGCACTCCTGTTCAGAGATTGTATAGTTCCGCTCGGCTGGAGTCACGGTACGACTCGAGTAGGCAACGACCTTTTGGGCAGATGAAACTTGTCGCTGCGAAAGCACAGCACCAAGAGCTGGGCCCGCTGGTGTCGGTGTGCAGAATTGTTTAAGCAGTTTCATCAACGTGGCAGAAGACAGCATCAGACTGCAGGGCTTGCTTAAGTTCTGTAAACGCTGCCTCGCAGTCGGGAGATCTGAAAAGTTTGTTCCGACAGTGAGAACCTTGTTAAGAGGCGGCGCGATCCATGCCAAGTTGCGGATGACCGACTAAATTAGGATGTCAGTCCAAGAAAATTACGCAGCTCTCCGGCACTGAATGGACGAGAGAAATAGAGAGGAGCGGCAATTTTATCAGGGTCAGGTTGTACTCCGTGCTTGCTGATGATGTGCTCAAGCACTTTAATGGATTTGGAGGCAAAGCGCCAATTTTTAGTATTGAGCTGAAGGCCAGCCCTGCAAGTGCGGTGAGGACTTCATCCAGGCACTTAAGGTGATCTGTAAAGGTCGACGAAAAGATGACAATATCGTCCAGATAACAAAAGCAAGTTTTCCATTTTAGGCCCAGGAGAACTGCGTCAATCATGCGCTGGAACGTAGAGGGAGCGTTAAACAACCAAAATGTCATAATGTTGGATTCGTATAATCAATCTGGGGTGGTAAGGGCTGTCATTTCTTTGTTACCTTCATGTCACCTTCATGCATACGGATTTACCAGTAACCGGATCGCATGCAAAGGCTGGAGAAAAATTCTGCTCCATGTAAGTAGTCAAGGGCATCGTCAATGCGAGGAAGTGGGTATATATCCTCGTCCTCTCGGGTTATCTTGCTCAGAGAACAATAATCGGCGCAGAAACCTACTGAACCATCCTTCTGCACTAAAATAATTGATGAGGACCACGGAAGGGAAGGAGAACGTCTGATGTGACGATTCAGCATATCAGTGAAATTCGTTCAGAACTAGACACTCGGTACGGGCGGCGACGAACGATCCCAGAGCCGTCAGTTTCGATGCAATTGATGGCGGCACTTCTTTGGCTCAAAGTTGCAGGATGCATGTCAAAGGAAGAGGCATGCTTTTTCAAGATGGAAGCCATGGCTTGGGCGGGATCTGAAGTGAGGTCAGTACTGATAGTAGAGGAAAGTGTCTCACCAAAGGAAGTAGATGAGGAAGCTGGTTGGTGGGTTTGCAAATGGAGAGAAGCGTGATCGGCTGAGCGCTGGCGATTGAAGCTCCAGTAGATCCTTGGCGAAGAAGAGTAGGCTCAGGCGTAGTGTTTGAGGCAGCCAGGAGAGAAGACCCATGAGAAAAACGAAAAAGCTAGGGGACAATAAAAACTCCTCGGGACAAAAAGCGTGGGCTCGGTACGACCATGGCGTCCCCATCGGCAGTGTAGTGGGAAACAACTGAAGTGACATGGCGCAGCCAGGTTACATGACATGGTCAGCGGCTGCAACCAAAGGGTGAGGCGTACGGTCAGATAGGTCGCAGGTGTCGGCTTCAGTAATCTCGACGTATGGTCCGCCGCACATAATGACCGCGGGCGCGGATGAAAGAAAATTCTAGCCGAGAATGAGTTGATGACACAGGAAGAGAGCATAGCAAGTTCGATGTGATGCGGATGCCGTTGATAGTGATCTGAGCAACACTGTCGAGAAGGCTGTATCGGAGCGTCGTTAGCAGCACGTAAACGCGGACCGAAGTAGGGCGTACAGAGTTTCTTCCATTATGAACACAGATCGTGGATGACTGAAAGAGCGGCGCCAATATCAATTAATGCTACCACAAGAGTTCCTTCAACGTCTACGAACAATAGATTGGACGGGGCAAGAGGAGGACTTGTGCGATGTTGTGGCGGCGTAGTTTTACCTCCGGAAGCTGCACGAGTTAGTTTTCTGGGCTGCAGTCCGTGGGCTGAAAAGGTGCGTGAAGAGGCGATGAAGAGCGACGGAAAAGCGACGGTGAACGGCGGCGCGATGCACGGACGTTCAAAGCGCGATCTGGAGAATTCGGCGGGGAAGGGGAGAAATGATCAAGATGGTAGTAGTTGGGGCGGTACGGAAACTGCGGGTACATGTCGACGTGTCGGGGTCACTGTAACCGGCACGCTTGTCACGCATGCGCCGGCGGCAGACACGGGCGATATGGCCAGGAATTCCGCAATAAAAGCGAACGGGACGAGGTGGACGCGCGCGCCGTACAGGAGGATAAGCAGCGGCGGGCCGTAGTGGAGAAAGAGCTTCGAGGTTGGCCTGCACAGGTGCAGAACGGGAGGGCAGGAAAGGTGACGGTGGGGCCGTAGCAACCTAAGCATACGCTGGGACGCCGCGAGAGACAGGCGGCTCGACTAATTGGAAGCGCGAAGGAAGCCAGCTCGTCCTTGATCATGTCACGAAAACTGGAGACAGAAGCGAAAGGGGGAGCACTGGCGGCAGACGATGAAATGTCGCCTTGGAGCTCTTTACCGATTATGGAGCGAATGATCGGGTGCAAGCCGGCGTCAGTAGAGAGGCGGGAATCCCAGGTGTGTTGAATCCGGTTCGACTGAAGGCCGTCAAGTTGCTGGCAGGTTGTGCGAATTTCCATTATCGATGATGGGTTCTGGGCAGTAAGTGCAGGGAATGCGAACGAGACGATGCCTTTCAGGACGTGGCGAACGCGGTCGGCTTCAGGCATGGCGTTATTCACACGTCGGCAGAAAGCAAGGACGTCTGAAATATAGGATGTGCAAGACTCGCCGGGAAGCTGAACGCGAGTATCCAAATTTTCTTTGTAGACTGCAGGGCTAGCGCTGACGGTTCCAAAAACCTGGCGAATCTGCGATGTGAAGTGGGACGAGTCAGGTACAGAATTTTCATGGTTGATAAACCAAGATTTGGCGACATGAGACAAATAAAATGACACGTCAGTAAGCTTCATGGAAGGCTCCAAGCGGTTGAAAGCGCTTACGCGGTCATACTGCTGCAGCCAATCTTCAACGCCGTCGCCACGAAGGCCCACGAAGAATGGGGGGTCGCGCTGTCGGATGCTGATCGTGCAAGCAGGCGGGACCGGCGGCGGTGTGGTAGGAGTTCCTGGGAGGTCCAGGCTGCCGGTGGAAGGACAGTGGATAGTTGTGAGCGACTTGAGTCGATGGGCTCCATCGGGGCAGGTGGGCCGACCAGACGGTGACCGGAAGGGCTCTCCAGAGGGCTTGGAAGAGGTGCAGGTGGACCAAGAGCAACATACACCACGTGATAGCTTGTGAATGCCCGGAGCAGGCTTTAATGCCACCGGTAGGAAAGGCGTACGCCACAAAGACTGCGATGGGAGATGATGATAAACATAGACAAATGTAGAGAGGTTGGCGCACAATTCTTAAATTACATTTTTATAGGACTTATTCAAAAAGAGTACGGTGATGGTGATGAAGGGGCAGATCGATAAAGTCAGTGTGTGGGTGTTATTAGTAATTTAGGGTCTAAGACAATGATGTTGGCGATGACACTCGCACTGGTGAAGATAGCTATGCATGCGCTAAATTACGCGACCTTTGCCTGAACACATGAAAACTGAGCCAATATTCCGCAGACATGCTAACACACGCACGAAGCCACACTCTGCACACACCTTCGTGTTTCGTAATGCTGTATTTCAGGCCATAAGTTCAAGCTCTGAGGGCTGTTGCTTTATGAAGGTCAGCTTTGTTGTACCTATGCCTACTGTGTTATGTAAACCCTGCGGTGCACAAGAAGGCACAAATAATTTGCATCTTGATAAACGCAAGAAGCGTCTGCACACATGCCTCTGGTACAAGCCTGTTAAGCAACACGAAGACGCCATCGTCTTCTGACCTAGCACGGGAGGGATGAGAGGCTGCGGCGTCCGAACCATCTGGTGGAGTGTTTCGTTCTGAAAAGGACGCAGCTCACTCATATGTGTAATCCAGCTCCATAACGTAATATCAACGGCACATTTCGCGGGGCGACTGTTCTTCCCACTATTCACGTCACACAAAGGCACCGCCGAAGCGCAAAGCAAAGAGGACGAAACAAAGCAATAAGGAGCTGCGGACAAATAGCAATAGTGAAAAGCATTAGTTATGAAAACAATTAAAAAATTTCCCATATTCACTGATGCAAAACATACACGACATAAGCGAACTCTTCGCAAATTTTTTATGTCCATTTGTTCGCTTAAGTGCAGAAAAACCTTGGAAATTGAATCGGCGACATTCGAGACCACTAAAATAGCAGCACCTTAACACAGCTTCGTTTCTCTCCAGCATACATTAAAGCGCGGCGGGCAGGCCTCGGCACTTCATTAGCTCGAACGGTTATTACTGCCGCTAGTAGCCTAATATATCCAGGAAGTCCTTATGGGAATGTGAGAGAAGGAATGCTGAATCACCAGCCTCCATGTCCCCCCCCCCCAACAAAAATTATCCCTTTATTTCACATCTGAAATATAAAATTCAACTCAGGAATTTATTCTTGGAAACTGCGACAGAACATTACTCCGAAGGCAAAACATGTCCTTGTTTACTTTTCAAACCCACTTTGTTCCAGCGGGCAGAGTCGAGGGAGGCCACATGAACAGCAGGCGACTTTCCTGACGCATTTGAGAACGTGCTATGGTAACGCAAGTTTGATGTAATCTGCTTGACAACACCGACGGGTCACTGGGGATGTATGGCATTTGACTGTTACATCAGCTCTCCAAGGATAGCATGAGAAAACAGTGCGAAAGAACACAAGAATCAAAAACTATTTTCTATAATGAATCGTTGAGAACTCGCCCAACCCGCTCTGCTTCACGGCTGTGTGCAGCCGTGATGCATATAATCTAGGGACATTTCCTACTTAATATAGGACGTTGTTTCCCCGTGAAAATGCTGCAAGGAGGATATGATCATTTGCAGTTTATTTTTGATCAACTTTGATGAAACTTGCTTTCATGTAAGACAGCTGTTTGCGTTGTGTGGAGCTAAAGTTGGAATACAAGTTTTATTGCTCGCTAGGAAGCGGGCATGCAGCTGGTGTCGCTCGTTAGGAAAAGAGAATTTAAGTTCGCTGCTTCAGAATGACCGGGGTTAAAGCTAAATAAAGGGAAAGGAAGCTGAAGCTCAACGAATACGCAATTGCCGACAGCAACGATACGTGTCTTAATCTTGGATAATTAGCTGTGAACAACCAGCAGGCATTCCAGGTCATGAAGAGGCACAACCTTCTTTCGTTTCATAGAGTAAGTCTGCTCGTTTCAAGTGTTCGCTGTCGCAAGGAAAAAAATTATCCTCTGTCTCGAAAGGTTTTAACGCGATAGTGTTAAGGTCCCTGCACGCAGAAAATCCCGTGTCGTCGACGGCGGTGTTGTGAGCGAGGAAGCCACCTGCCGCCTAGGTCCCGTCACCTTGTGATGTCATAACAGCTTGCCCACTGTGGCCGGTTGCAAGTTGCCCACCCGACTGTGAGCAAAATGTCCACCGTGGCAGGTGGCAGTGAAATTACTGACGCGTCTTAAGAGGTTGCTCGGGAAGAGAAACCTGAATCTCAAAAGCCCCACCGGTGGCCGTGTTTGAAACAGCCACCACTCTGGGCAGTGGAGCATTGTTTAACCGTCGCAACAGTGCCCCAAGAATGGTATCCGTACTTAGAGCAATATATGAATGCAAAGTAAATGATGACTGATTTCGCTTATGTTGGCATTAACGCATTAACGCTTCTGCGTCATATGCTCCAGGCAAAGTGAAACTGTCGCCTCCAGGCTTGTTTTTATCAGGGTTTGTTTTAATCTACACAATGCTACTGCCTCGATTCTGCTGATATAAAAAGTCAATCTTACCGTCTATTTGCAAGCCGTACCCAGCAGTCTTTTAAAAGGAGTCAATATTGATCAAAATAATAGAACTGCCGAGATTCCTTGCGTATAGGCGAAGAGGAACAATATTACCTTCTGCTTGAAAGCCGTTATTGAAGTATAAACAATCGTTAGAACAGATTTGCGCTCCACTGTATATATTCTGTTCTGTTTTTTCTAATAAACCTTAGTTGCGAGTCAGCGCTTGTAGTGTCTCCCCTCTTGTTCTGTGTTTTCTGTCTTAGTTTGCGCTGTTTTTCCCCCATGAATTCACACCAACTAGCCCAAATGTCAGCTTTGCTATATAAATAAAGGGACAGAGAGAGAATAGCAAGCAGGAGTGTAGAGGACAACGATAATGAGGATGAACGGGGGAGACCTTTATACACTATTTACGATGTTTACAAAAATATAAAAAGAAGAAATATAATACATATCGAAGATACCGAAGCAAAAACGCCAGAAATGCGCGGAGAAACGCAATGATACTCATTTTTGAGACGTAATTAATCAACATATGCACACTATTTCAGGAACTTTAAGTGACCTGTTTCTGCATTACATCATCCTTCCTTTGGTGATTTTGCGAATCATCTATGGCTGCTCCCTTTAAGTACTTACCATTAGATTATGCTCCAATCATTTTTTGTCGCTCTAGCATGATTGCTCCTAGGAGCAGCAATGCACAATTTTGAGTAACGCACTTAGACAACCCAGTGCGAATTTCCGCGGCTAATAAGCTTCCAAAAAAACTTGTAGACTATTCCCACTCCGAGGAATGTACTTTAAAGTGATAATAACAGACACACTTCATTCTTTTTACAGGCGATGGCTACAGGGACGAGGGCCATCGGACCGTTCGTGGTATGCCTGGCTTTATCGTCAGCTGCGTTCAGTCCGAACAACCCTTTCGCCCGCCCAATTCCTCCCGATCCTCCAACGATACTCTGGAGAATTCGAGAAAGATCCTGCGGTACTTGCACTGCTCTCCTATAGCATACGTCTGTATAGCCGAGTCCATTTAGAAGCAGCGCAGTAATAACGAACGCTCGCTTATTATAAGCGATTGTTGTGCTGCCCTCAAAATACGAATTAAGCAAAGGCACTGCGTCTCAGATACTACGAACGACCATGACAGCAGAACTGGGTTAGACTTTCGTCGCGCTACCTACAAGTGCCGAGAGAGAAAAATGTTTTACAAGCTTCCGCGACACCCCGGCCCTCTTCCAAAACAGCGTTGCCTCTGAAAAAAGCAACAAAATGTCAACACTGGAATCACCGGCCAAGCGCGCACCGACAAACTGCAGTGTAAATCTCTGCATGCAAGTGTGTCAGTTGGTCTCAATTGGAAGCAAAAGCGAGGCGCGCGAGCGCAAAGAGGGCAGCGTTTAAAACGAAACTGCAGGCGGCTGGCCTGGGATACAAAAATTGCATCTCTCTGAGAATATCGACTTCCAGTCAAACGTATGCCCTGCTGTAGCATCCGGTCAGGTCTCATGCTTTCTCCAATCGGTTCTCTAACTATTGCACTGCTGTCGGTCGATGCAGCGCGCACACAACAGGCAATGCAAACGAAACGTCCTGAACGCAGGTGTGTATAGCACTAGCTTCGTTACTGCATGTGTACAACTTACATCCTTAACGATCGGATACGCGGAGGCCAGAATGCTAGCAGTGGCAATAACAGCTCATATCGTCCGTGAAGCAGCTCACGACACAAAATACTTCGGACGTGTACAATAGACCTCTGCAAATATAAGTACCACATTTGCTTCACTTTCCAGGCCTAGTTCGCTTACTAGGAACCTCAGTTACAACGAATGCTATCCTCGTAATGTTTAAACTGGCTTGAGTGTTTTGTAATGACGAAGATGTGTCGACGTGGCGGCAACTCTGGTATCCCCGAGCGTCCTCTGTTGGTTGATTCTGGAACGACTGCCGGCGCGCGGACAAATGCCGCTCAGTGCCTAGTACTTATGGAGCCAATAAACCCCTGACCAAGTGGTGGATGGTACATCTGATGCCATCCGGGAGCTGGACAGCACTGTAACAAACGAAATGCCGAATGACCAATCCTGGTGCCCCATTTGCCGCTTGCAGCGGCTCTCGGCCCGACACGCCTCGACACCGGAACCCCGGCGTCTTCAGTGGGTCAAGGAACTCCGACGTCTAGGACTTACTCGCTTCCTACGAGCGCGTCAGCAGGCACAACCGTTGGGACGGCACCATGAAATTAAACAACGTTAACTTTCGCCTCGCTGATATTGCAAACCTCTGGCTCTGCAACCAAGAAGAGCATATCGCCACAGGGTTGACGTTTAAAACTAGCTTCACCGAGCTATTTGGTCGTCTTAAGGTGCACAAGCTCCGCGCTGCACAGCGCTTGCGAGAGCAGGTCCAGTAGCCGAATTAGACATTCACCACCTACGTTGAGGACTTGGATCTCTGCAAGCGCGTGAATGCTAACATGCCAGAGGCTGATAAGGTGAAATCATGAAAGGGGTCAATGAGGTATCTCTTCCAAATCTTGTAGCCAAGCAACCGGACAGCGTGGCCTCCGTCATCAGCTTGTGCCATAGCTACGAATAGCTCTGCAAGTAAGTTCTCTCACTGGCTGCACCGTATGGCAGACGGCGGTCCTGTCACCGGACGCAGTGGTCGCAGGAGGGCCGAAGCTGATGCAAGATATCAAGGAATTCATCCGATAAGAGGTCACACTTCAACTGGCTCTCGTCCATTGTGTTGCATACCCGCCACCAGCGCTGACTCCGACCCTTCAGTAGACGGTCCAAGCCCAGGACCCGGAGGCCTTGCCACCCCCGGCTCAGCAAGCTGCGGCTGCCGCTCTTAAGTATGCCGCCGTTCCGGCTAGACCACCGTAACATCTCTTGGACCCTTTCCAAGACGCCACTCAATCTATGCAGCCTTCGGCGCCCCGGACTGTTTTCTCCCGTGCCACAATGGTCGGCTGGCTTCGCGCCGGCAGTTCCGCCCTACGGTCGTCTGTGGAGCAATCGCATGCTGCGTGTACAAATGTGGAGGGATACACAGCTACTGCACCGTGTTCCATGAAGGATAAATGGTGTCGGGCTGCTGCTGAGTGGCGCAAGAGATGTAAAAAACTCAATTCATCGAACCCCGAGGTTGTCGCGTGGCAGTTAGCTCTTGAGCGTATAAAAAATGTTGCCAACCTGCCAATTTCACTGCCAATGACTATTGATAGTGCACATTGTCTCGTCTTTAATTTACTCATAGTTACACGTGCCGGATTTACAAGGTTTAAAGGGGAGGAAATCAAGCTAGTAATAACAAGCTTAACCAAGGTATACCAGTACCTCCCGCTACGTATATCGTGGCATAGCAGAGCTAAGCCACTGCAAATATTTTGTTCTACTCATTTCCGATGCCCTGTAAAAGAAACCACTTTATCAACGAGTAATAAAGAAGTCTGACTTATATATTGTAGCTGTTTCTTCCTGACAAAATATGCTTCTATTAAATCTCTACTTTTATCCCGGTGGCGAAACAAAACCTTTCGTGTTAGTAACCGAGGAGCGGCATTTTTCTTTTCCTTGCCTTCTTTCACGCAATCGAGGGAGTGATCTTTCAGATCTGAATAGCTTGAATCAGAGAGTGTGTTGACGTGTTTACGCATACGAATGTTAATTTTACCTTTCGGGTTGGCCTATGTATAGACTAGAAAAAATAGGTGCCGCGCTTTGGTAACTTACGCAAAGATTTTGTTTCGCCCCCGGGATAAAGCAACTACACAATTAATGGAAACACATTTAGTCCAAAAAACAGATACATTGTGTAAGCCAGCCTTCTTTAATACTCATTGATAAAGAGTTTTAATACATGATGACTACCTGAGGTACAAAGAGGAGGGGCCAGAAATGTTCGATTACTGACAGAAGGGCACAACTTGACAGATGAGTTGATAATGTTATGTCACTTGAAAGTGCTGTGTGTAAAGTATCGGTGGTGCGCGCGGGGTCATTAGGGCCGGTAATGCTCCCTCAAAACCCCGCCGCTGCTGTCTTCAATGGACCCCTGCGGCGTGAGGGGGCGGGTGTGTGCACTCAAAGCGCAGCGTCTCCTTTCTCGGAACGTAGCCGTGCGCTAAGGGACCGGGACGTACGGGTGTCCCTCGCCCCGTGAGGTCGATTCGCGCCGGCTATGCAAAAGAGCGGTGAGATCTATGGGGCTGAAGAGCCGCCGCACGACGACCCCTCGTCTTAATCCTCTCGTCTTAACGGATACCAGCCGAGGCACAAACTCGCGACGAACGACTGGTTCGAAAGGTCGGCGGACCTCCTGAAGATTCAGCACTGCCGGACGGAACGGTGTCAGGGCGCCGTTGACGAGGGGGACACTAAAAATGACGAGTAGCCGGCGACAGCGCGGCCAGCAGAGGGCAGCGGAGGCCTGAGTTGAGTGACGCGAGTGACCGATGTCGGTGAGGCGCCGACTAAACAGCCTTGGAAAAGCTAAGTCGCCTAGGAACAAGGGTCCGAGCTCGCAGTGGCAGTTACAGCTGTAACTGGCCGTTTAAGCCCGATAATCCCTAATCGGCTTTTTTCATTTTCCTGTGCTGCCACCTCGCGTACAACGCTGGAAGCTCACTGGAAGGGTACTGCGCGCCCAACCCGGCCGGACTGAGTGCCCCTGCGGAGCACGTTTTGTTGGAATCTGTCGACGATGGCGTGTCCCGGGCAGCACCTGCTATCTGGAGAATTTCTACGGCTGAATGATGGCTGGGTGCGAAGTCCGAGGCAGGCTGCTGTGCCCACCGAAGAGCAAATTCTTCAGTATCTCCGATCATCCGGCATGCGATACGATCGCCAGCTAAGCAAGGGCCGCCGCTTCAAAGATGAAGGCTATATATACATTCGGAACGTAATGTTCAATGAAATATACCCGATCATTTCCCATTTATATGTGGTAGTGCTGTTTAGCTTTATCAAAACGTGCCGCAGCTTAGTTGCATGGAGGCCGATCTGTATACAGTCGCGATATTGAAAGTGCAAACTCGTATGTGCTTGCTGGCGTGCGATTCCAGTTTGCAGTGTTTTAATGTAGGAAGAGATGAAATGCCACATTTTTGCCTCGAGTTATTTTTTCTTCACTTCCACCATCCGCCCGTCCGTAGGGATCCGTACGGATGTGCGTGCTGCAAAACGTTTGGAGATAACTTAAACATATACGATTCACTTTTTGCCCTACCGGGTTACAAACCTAAAGGCATTTTTGGTGACGAACTGGAAGCGTGTGAGGCTACCGCCGCAGTGCACCTTTGCTTGTTTCTTGAAAAATAGTTGCCTGCGATGAGCGCACGCCATGGTATTATACGTGGATTTGAACGTCTGACACAAGGGCTGTGTGGATCGCTTCAGTGGAGGGCTCCGTATTATTATATGCGACTTGGACTTATTTCACGTGTATTGACATACACAGCACTTTGTATTTCGCCTTCACTGAAATTCGGCTGTCGTGGTGTGCATCGAAACCGCGATCTTGAGATCAGCGACCGGAAGTCTGGGTGCCGCGGTGCAGAGGCCTTCCTGCCCACGAATAAAAGATTTCGTGATAGACTGCACACGCATTTAACCGCGGTACCTAGTCCGTACCTGTCACAAAGTGATTGCCGCTCAGTTTTGACGTTCTTGATGGTGCCCAAGGGCGGCCACGACCATCGAGCCGGCGAACTGCTTTTATCCACGCTGCGCGTCGAAGGCGGTCCCGGGAAGCGTTCGGAAAGCGAAAAAAATCGACTTTGCTTCCCTTTACATATTGGGCATTGGAGCCGTATGCAACACATGTCGTAGGCATCGCCAAATGCGTCGTGCTGAGCTCCCGCAGGCTGCAGCAAAGCACCCCGCCGCGTAGGAAGCCGGTTTGTTTTCACTTCCACGATGTGTCGCGACACCGCCGCCAGGGGATGGGCGCATGCGGAGTCGCGTCGTGAAAAAAGGCGGATTCCGCGATGACGCCAAGGTCCAGGGTCATCGGGGAAACCGATCGCACGCGCTTGAATGACTGTGTGCTTGCATTTGGTTTTTCTTTTATATTAGCGAGGGAGAGAATGTTTTACCTTGCACATGCTGGCACGACTGTGTTGTAGCGAACCACGAAACGTTGCGTCTTCACAAAACGTTGCGCCCTCTAGAACTTTACGGCGTCAAGCTCCGCACTTTGCCCTCCGAGACGGCCTGATGGTCAGCGGTGGCTTCTCGCGATTCCCCGCCGTTTACGATCTGGAATTTGCGCCTCTTCCCACGCTGACCCCCAGTGTGCGCAAACTGGTGTGCTGAAGACATTCAAAAGAACTCCTCAGCGCTACTATTCGAGTGGCATGTACGCCTATGTTCGAAATTACGTCCGTTCTTACATCGCCTGTCAGCGGCGGAAAACATCCGCTCTCCGTGTGACCGGCCCCTTACAACCATTCCCTTGCCCGGCACGTCCTTTCGATCGCGTTGGCGTCGACCTTTACGGCCCGCTTCCCTGTACGGTCTCTGGGAACCGTTGGACGGTCGTCGGCGTCGACCACCTCACCCGGTATGCCGAGACAACCGCCCTTCATGCTGCTACTAGCCGCGAAGTTGCTATGTTCCTGCTAAAATCATTTTGTTCTTCGCCACGGCGCGCCGCGCGAGCTGCTCATTGACAGAGGCCGCGTCTTCCTTTCACACGTCGTTGAAGCTCTGCTCGCCGAATGTCGCAGCGTACATCGAACCACCACTGCCTACCATCCTCAAACTAGCGGGCTGACCGAGCGCTTCAACCGTACTCTCGGTGACATAATGACGATGTACGTCGCAGCAGATCAGACCAAGTGGGACGCTGTCCTCCCTTTCGTGCCATACGCGTATAACACCGCCACGCAGTCAACCACCGGTTTTACCCCTTTCGTTCTTCTGTATGGGCGTGAGCCAACGTCCACGATGAACACCATATTTTCGCGAATATTACACGGCACACCGTTAGATACACAAGAACTGTTCCAGTCTGCCGAGCGGTCACCAGCAAGCAGGCGAAACACTTCTTCTTCCTCGTCACAAGCCAGATGGCCGAGCACTTCTTCTTCAACAAAACTTGGGTAGGGCCTAGTTGGTACATGATGTTGTGAAGGTAAAGGATGCGCAATCAAAGGACGAACCACGAAGAAAGACACAGGGACACACACAAGCGCTTGTGTGTGTCCCTGTGTCTTTCTTCGTGGTTCGTCCTTTGATTGCGCATCCTTTACCTTCACTTCTTCTTCGTCCACTTCTAAGCTGTATCATTGCTCCCTCCTCTGCAGCATCGCCTCGATGCGGGCCGCTTTCATAGAGGGGATAACTGGTAAGCATTCATCATTTTGTCCAGAGCTCAACAATAACGGGACCCGAGACGGAGGATTAACACAAACAAGCGCTGACTACCAACTGTTTTTTTTTTATTGAAGAACAGAAGACGTATATATACAGGCATTGAAAGACTTGTCAAAACAACAAAATTATCTGGAAGGCATATGGGAGGTGAGATAACTCAATTCTCTCTCAGATAATGCAATGGAAAGGCGACTGATACACATCGTACCCTTTCGGCTAGTATAGAAGGCCTCCATTTCCTCGCGTGTTAGTTTATCGCTGTGTCGGGAAAGGATTCACGTGTTCTTGTAATAAGGAACGCATTAGCACTCCTTGCATCGAAAAGTAGACTGGGCAAGGGGGCCACCTTTTGCTCTGTTTTTTGCGTAACCTTTCTCATGCTTGCATTGGCATTTTCTGCAGTCATGACGAATTTTTCAGATTCTATACACCTATGGAATCGGCACTTATTGCAATATAGACGCAGTAGACTACTTATGGGTGCCGTCAGTGCCAAACTATGGAACAAGCAGGCAGGAGACCAGGCAATGCGGAATTACGGCAAAGATTGTAGAATCAACAGACAGGACTAATTCGCATTTCTCAGAACCAAATAGTTTAGAGATTATGAACACCTTCCTAAAGCTGGGCTTCCGAACGGGGGCTTGGAAGAGCCTGAACAGTGACACAAAATAGAAACAGACTTTATACGTGGGCACGTCCTAGGATAGTGCCTGATGAAGAGGTGATAGGTTAAGTGAGGTGCAGTGACCATACGATAGCGAAGGCTCGAATCAGACTCGAATAAGAATTTAAAGAGGGAAGGAGGAAAGGAGTTAAAGAAAAGAAGCGCATTAATCAGCTATTATTTTGAGAGCATTTAGGTTTTTGGTTGATGGGGATTAGGTCCCAAAGCGACCCAGGCTACAAATGGCACTGTCGTGAACGGTTCCGGTAATTTCGACCGCCTGGGGCTCTTTAACCTGCACTGATATCGCACAGTACACGGGCCTCAATAGAATTTTGCCTCCATTGAAATTCAAGCGCCGCAGCCGGGATGGAACCTTCGTTTTTCGGGTCAGCAGTCGAGTTCCACAACTACTGAGCCACCGCGGTGGCTTGCGAGAAATTAGCGCAATCCTTAATTTCGCTGCTGAACAGATATCCCGCTTGAATATAGATTTTCATACCTACAAACTGGTGTCCCGCATTCAGTTTGAGATATAAGTCATTAAACAAGGGTGTTGACTCTGGAGTTCGAGGGACGAATGATAGCCTCACAAATATTCTTACACAGAGCACACTGAAAGTAGAGGGTATGGTACCTGGACACGACAATGGAAAGCTCTCTTAGAAGACCAAAGATGTTTTTAAGGTGCGCCAAGGGATGAGTTCTAGCCTCCTACTAGCCCATAGAAGGAATAGAACTGAGAGAACTCTCGAAGCTAACCAATACTCGTAATGTACTCGACATAAGGAAACATAGTAGGGACGGAATTTAGCTTGTCCTAGAGAACAAAGATAGCCTAAACTCGGATAAGGGAAAGAAGGCTTGCGCTAAAATTGTGTATAGACACTAATAGACAAGCTTTAAGATAACTGTGACGTGGTCGTGTCATGCAGGGCCATTTCTTTGCCGTTGGATGAAGGAAAAAATATTCATGCAGGCCTAAAACAACTATTCGCGACTTGTTTAGACGGACAATGCGAAATAAAAAAAAACTGTATTCTGGGTGCTCTGCTTATTACCCTGTTGAGTTCGATTTTTTTTTTGCTTGCATGGGTAATGCTAGTAACGGAAAGTAGCGCGAAGTTCTGGGGAGAGATAGCGATTGTCATTTTTTACTCGCATAGCTCCACAACAACCAGTCGTTGAATAAGAGAAATGTACAACTCAGTTGAACGCAATGATAGAATACTTGCAAACACGTAGCCGCGCTACTTTCTATTATGAGTTCACAAATGTTCATCCTATAACACTTGCCGGCCCTTCTGCATTACTGGTCCGTTTAAATAACCTCTTTTTTGAGAAAACTCTAATACGGTGGTTCTGACCCCAGCAAAACCTTCTATTGCCTGACCGCAGCTGGCTCATCTCTAGCGCTCCGTCCCGTGGCACTGCCCCCTCAGTGTATTATTCTGCGTAGCGCTAATCCGCTGGTTGTGAGCCGAGCAAAATTGCCTCCTGCGTGTCCGCAAGGGAACACAGAAACAACTGCGGAACACAGTTGGCACAGCCTTAATCAAAGTGTCGGTATAGCACTGTTTACCAAGAGTGAAAAGTCTGTGTCCACCCTCAACGTCACAGTTACATTCAAGCATTCAGGCGTCTTTACACTAAGGCAAAACGTACCGCATCTGAGGGCGATTGGAGTAACTACCGCGCGCAGTCAAGGATATGCCAAGCAGAAGTTGAGAGTGCCAAAGATAAATTCTTTAATCATGATATATCAACTTTACTTAAGACCAATACACAAAAACTTTGGAAAGTAGTCAATCCTAAGCCTCTTTCGTCTAGTCTGATAACAATAGTAAAAAAATGGTGATTTTATTCAGCCATCTGATGTTGCCACAGAATTCAACCTATTTTTTTAGCTCCGCGTTTACTTACGAAACACCAATTCCCATAGGTTTAAATGCTGCTACTATAAACGCGGACATGGCTGACATCTTAATTACACAGGAAGGAATTGAGCAAGCTATTGATCGTTTGCCGAGTAATTCAGCCCCCGGGCCGGATGACATATGTCCAAAACTGCTCAAGCTAACTAACCAAGTGACAGCTCGCATACCCACTCCCATTTTTCAGCAGTCTATTGATACAGAAATTGTGCCTGACGCTGGGAAAATCGCACGCATTATACCTATTGTAAAGAGGAAGATGCTTAGCAGTCTGAGCAACAGAACCGATGCGCGGCGCGGCGCGAGGCGAGAAGACGACGATCGGCAGCTGAAGCAGCAGAGCCGACGCGCGGCGCGTGGCGAGAGCATCAACTGTTCTGCGACCGGACCTGTCCTTGCCCGCTCTAACCGGCCTTCAAAATCAGTCATCTCTTGCCAATAAAGGCCGTTACATCTTGGTGGAGGTGCGGGATCCCGTCCTGGAGCAATTTAACCGGACTATCACTACCCCCATGCCTGCCTACGCCAACCAGCCAGTCGGCTCCTCACCGGCACCCGTCGCTTGCCATGGTGCGCTCCGCCAGCGCGACCCTGCCGTCTTCAGCGGCACAGACGATCACGACGTGGAAGACATGGTTGTCCTTTTACGACAGGGTGAGCCCACATAACCGATGGGACGACCCTATGAAACTCACCAATGTAATCTTCTACCTAACCGGCCTTGCCCACCTTTGGTACCAGAACTACGAATCGGACTTCACCACCCGGACCGTATTTAAAACCAGATTCTCCGACATCTTCGGCCGTCCGGCAGTACGCTAACTTCGCGCCGAGCAGCGTCTTCGCGTTCGCGCACAGCAGAGCGGTGAATCATACACCAGCTACATAGAAGATGTCGTCAGTCTCTGCAAGCGCGTCAATGCGTCCATGACGGAGGCCGATAAAGTCAATCACATCCTGAAAGGACTTGAAGTCAACGCTTTCAATATGCTTGTGGGCAAGAACGTTACATCTGTCACCGAAATATTCGACCACTGCCAAAGCTACGATGAGCACCGCCGACAGCGCGTTTTCACTCGGCAGCCCTCTGCACAGACAGACATAGTAACTAGCCTCAGCATGACGACAGAGGACAGCTCGCTACTGCTCCAGATCAAGCAGCTTGTCCGTGAGGAGGTTGCGCGGCAGCTTTCGCTTCTTCCTACTGTTTCGGGTCCATCTACCCTGACTCCGACACTTCAGCACGTAATCCGGGAGCAAGTGTCCGAGGCCCTGCCACCGGTTTCCTCCCAGCCTCCCGTCGCTGCGCCACTTACCTACGCCGAAGCAGTCAGGCGTCCCCGCCCAGACACGTTCGTTTCGTACCAACATCCACCGCAGTCGACCCCATTTCGCCCTGTCCTGCCACCACCGCAACGTTTCCGTTCATGGCGGACACCGGATAACTTACGCATTTGTTATGCCTGCGGCATTCCTGGCCACGTGATGCGTCACTGCCGCCGCCAAGTTTTGTCACCTGCTGCCGATACCGACCCTCGAGGTTTCGCCTACGCCCCTCCCCAGCCTAGCCTTTTTACCGCACTTCGCCTTCTGAGACCACTGGTTCCTCCGATATGAGCCCCTCTATTCGCCGCCGTTCTCCATCTCCGCGTCGCCGCTCGGTTTCCCCGATGCGCCGTCGTCCCTCTTCCCCTTCGGAAAACTAGTGCCCGCAGTTCCGGAGGCAAGAACTGCGTGCTCGTCGCCAAGCTCAAGACTTCGACTTTCTCCGGCCAATTTGGAGTCCTGCCTGTGACGAAGCGTTCATCACGTTGCGCCGTCTACTTACCTCTCCGCCCATACTGCGCCATTTTGACCCTGCTTCTCCAACTGAAATCCACACAGATGCCAGTGGCATTGGTATCGGTGCTGTTCTTGCTCAACGCATACCGGGGTATGCGGAGTACGTTGTTGCATACGGGAGCCGCACCCTGACGAAGCCAGAGCAAAACTACTCAGTCACCGAAAAAGAGTGCTTGGAAATCGTTTGGGCGATCGGGAAATTTCGGCCTTAGGTATACGGCCGGCCTTTCGAGGTCGTCACGGACCACCATTCCCTATGTTGGCTGTCCTCCCTAAAAGACCCAAATGGCCGCCTCGCCCGATGGGCCTTACGCCTTCAAGAGTACGATATTCGTGTGATCTATCGCTCTGGCAGGAAGCATAACGACGCCGACGCTTTGTCTCGTTCACCTCTAGCTAATGAAAGTGCCTCTCTTCCCGCCATCGACTGCGCCCCGTTGTCATTGGTCATTGGACGATATGCCCACCGAGCAGTCCAAGGACCATTGGATCACTTCTCTTGTACGCTATCTTTCAGACCGTTCTGCATGTCGGTACCGCGCGCAATCCGCCGTCAGGCTGCCCACTTCACTATTCATGATGGGATTTTGTACCGCCGAAATTATCTCTCGGATGGCCGCAAGTGGCTCCTAGTGATCCCTGGAGATTTACGCTCAGAAATATGCGCAGCCTTTCATAGCGACCCGCAAGCTGGTCACGGCGGTGCTTTCAAGACCTACAACCGGCTTCGCCGCCGCTATTACTGGCGCGGCATGTATAACTACGTTAGAAAATTCGTCCGTTCCTGCCCCGATTGCCAGCGCCGCAAGCCCGGTCATCACCATTTGACCGGCCCTATGCAGTCTTTGCCTTGCCCATCCAGGTCATTTGAACGAGTTGGCATTGACCTGTATGGACCACTTCCCTACACTGCTGCAGGAAACCGCTGGGTCATCGTCGCTGTAGACCAGCTCACCCGGTACGCCGAAACAGCCGCCCTCCCAGCTGATACGGCGCGGGATGTTGCAGCCTTCCTTTTGCGCCATTTCATACTTCGTACGGAGCCCCGCGTGAACTGTTGAGCGACCGTGGCCGGGTGTTTCTGTCAGACGTCGTTTCATCTCTTCTCCAGCAATGCAACATTACTCGCCACACCACTACTGCCTATCATCCCCAGACAAACGGCTTGACAGAACGTTTCAATCGAACATTAGGTGACATGTTGTCAATGTACGTGGCGGCAGACCATTCTAACTGGGACGTCATCCTCCCCTTCGTCACATATGCCTACAACACCGCTACGCAGAGCACTACTGGTTTCTCACCATTCTTCCTTCTATACGGCCGCGAACCATCCTCCCCGCTCGACGCTATTCTTCCGTAGCATGCTGATTCGTCGGAATCCACAACCGTATCTGAAGCCTCCAGACACGCTGAAGAGAGCCGCCAGCTCGCCCGGTCGTTCACGTCCGACGACCAAGGGCGCCAAAAATACCGCTTCGGCCACCCCCATGGCACAGACACTTTTCAGCCGGAATCCCTTGTTTGGCTCCGTGTGTCTTCTGCTGCACCAGGTCTCTCTACCAAATTTCTGCCAAACTACCACGGACCCTACCGTGTCCTTGAGCGCACTTCTGCCGTCAATTACGTCGTTGAGCCCGTGACGCCATCATCCGATCTCCGACGACGTGGGCGTGAGACCGTCCACATTTCGCGTTTGAAGCCATACTACAACCCTGCGTCTTGTTGACCCCCTAAATCGCCAGGATGGCTCTTTTTCCCCCGGGGCCAAATGTAAAGAGGAAGATGCTTAGCAGTCTGAGCAACAGAGCCGACGCGCGGCGCGTGGCGAGAGCATCAACTGTTCTGCGACCGGACCTGTCCTTCCCCGCTCTAATCGGCCTTCACAAACAGTCATCTCTTGGCAATAAAGGCCGTTACACTACATTTAAATCTGGATATCCTTCTGTCCTTTAAAATTACAGGCCCATCTCATTAACGAGTATACCTTGCAAAATCCTGGAACACATCATATCATCAGCCATAATGAAGTACCTCAATCAGCATAACTTTTTTTTTCCAAATCAAAACGGATTCTTGCGTGGCCGTTCCTGCGAGTCACAGCTATTTGAACTCGTAGCTGACCTGCACGACGCTGTACACCATTTGATGAGAACTGATGCCATATTCATCGACTTCGCAAAAGCATTCGACAAAGTTGCTCCTTAGCAAAAACCAATACGTTTGGAATATACGGTAGGCTACTTAAATTGTATTTTAAACATATTTTGTATTCATGAATGCACTAAAAATATGTAAGAAATACGTTCCTAAAATTTCATGCTTGGTATTCAAAATATACTTTTAAAATGTGTCAAAAATACCTCACTTAAAGCATACTTCGAGCACTTTTCAAATACGTCAAAAAACATATATGCAGCTTTAGCATCTTGTCAGTGTATTAAAAGTGTATTTTCGGAAATATGAAATTAATTCATCCAAAGTATACTTCAATACCAAAAACGGCAGTCCTTGTAAACGTATATGTATACAGTTTTAGCATCTTGTCAATGTATTAAAAAGGTACTTTCGTAAGCATGAAATCAATTAATCCGAATCTTACTTCAATTCTAACAAACGGCCAGTCCTTGTAAAAGTATTTGCAGCACACTTCAAGCTGCCGTTGAGCAGTCGAGTACTCAAAATCGCGTTTCGGGAAAAGGCATTTGCGTGTTGTCAACGTATTTGAAGTGTACTTTCGTAAATACGCAATTAATTCGTCCAAAGAATACTTAAATTCTAGGAAATTGGCAGTCCGCCTTAGCATATTTGCAGCACACTTCGAGCTGCCTTTCAACAACCTAATGCTCGAAATCGAGTTTAGGGAAATCGCATTTTGGTGTTGGCAATGTTTTTAAACTATACTTTCGTAAACACGCAATTAATCCGTTCAAGTATACTTCGACTTGAACAAGTGGGCAGTCCGCGTAAACATATTTGCATCACACTTCAAGCTACCGTGGAACAATCTAGAGCTCGAAATGACGTTTCAGGGAACAGTGAAAACTCTCCCTTTCCTGTCGTCCTTTCGTTGCAACGCAGTAATCATAGCGCGGGAACAACGAGACCGGACAAAGACGAGACCGGACGAGAACGCCTGCGTTGTTCCCGCGCTATGATTACTATGTTGCAATGAATTACCAACCTGCCCAAGCCTTTTCTGTTCTGAAGTCCTTTCGTTTATGGTAACTTCTGGCAGGAAGGTAGCTACACAACCACTTATTTACACAACGAGCGGAGAACGTGACAGCATGATACCGGCAAAGGCGCCTTGGGTATTTGCGGGCCCGAATATGCCAGCGAAAAGGACCACGACCGGCGAGGCCTACCAGCTCCCACAGACGCCTGTGTATCTGCTGGTTGACAGTTCGACTCCTGACCTATTTCTGACGCAAGTTTCGACTAGCAATTCTATTCTAGATCGCCTTCCGATTCGAACGCGACCAGTAGGGCACTTCTCAGATAATTTTTCGGCCCACAGTCTTTGCGCAAATAAACGCCTCACCGGGCAAGATAGTGCGTCACTGGTGGGTATATATAGGGCAAGCCAAGTATGGCGTTTGTCGAAGCATTTGATGCTTGCTGCGGCCCTTCCGCCGTGGTTTGCTGTGCAGGTATCTTTGCCGTTCCCATGCCGTCACGCGACCTTATAGTCTCATGTACATTGTGGTTGACGATAATTGCGCTTATACAATTTGTAATGAAGTTGAAGCATTGACTCGAATCATTCTGTGAAGTGCACCTTTTTTAAGCAAAAATATTTTAATTGTATTAAATGTATATTTTTGGTGTATTTCTAATGGGTATTTTTAGTATATTTTTAATGCATTAAAATATGCTAAGCGAGAAAAAATGTACTTTTCACGTATTTCAAAGAACGTTCAATATATTATTCGTAGCATACTTAGAAAGCATTCGTATGGCAGTTCAAGCATAGGGACAAAAAAATGCGAAACAAATACGAAATTAATAGAATATGTTTGAAATTAATTTTAAGCACATCCTCTTTTTTGCTAAGGGTCGTCTCGTCTTTAAACTTTCAAATCTCAATATAAGCAGCAATGTCTTGAACTGGATTGTCAACTTTTCAACTAAGCGTCAGCAGTTTGTGTTTGCCAATGGATTTTGCTCCGCGTTAACCCATGTAAAGTCTGGTGTGCCTCAAGGTTCGGTGCTTGGCTCGATCCTCTTCCTCATTTACATTAATGACATAAGCAGCAACATCACTTCCACAATTAGGCTATTTGCAGACTACTGTGTTAATTACAGAAAGATTACTGATCCTCTCGATACTAATGTTTTGCAATCTGATCTTGACAAAATCGCTGAGTGGTGCAAACAATGGCACATGGAAATAAATGTTTCGAAAACAAATCTTGTAACATTTACGACAGCTAGAGTCACTGAGCCCATCTTTTATTCTATTGGTAACGTGGCCATCCAAAAAGTTCCTGCAGTCAAATACCTAGGTGTTCACATTTCTTCAGACTTGACGTGGCACAAACACATTGATTACATAACCACTAAAGCATCCAAAACACTCGGTTTCATTAGGCGTCATTTGTACTTTGCAAATCAGGAAACCAAACACTTGGCATACACAACTTTAGTAAGATCGCAGCTAGAATATGCCGGTATCATCTGGAACCCGTATCAAGCATATCTTGCCGAGAAACTGGAATCACTTCAAAATAAGGCAGCTAGGTTTATCACAAGGAAATACGCTCGCTACTCCAGCATCACCGATATTAAATCATCATCTAAATTTAAGCGCACTTGAAAAGCGAAGACTTGTCACCCTGATAAGTGACCTTCACAGGCTTTATCACAGTCCTTCACCCTTCACAGAATCTCATATCAAACCAGCACATCGCATTTTCCCCCGATTAGACCACTGCTTTAAAGTGCAACCCAAGATCGCTCACACCAAACTTATGCGCAATTCGCCATTGTTCCTTGCCATTCACCATTGGAATAAGCTGCCTGCAGAAATCGTTTCCGAAAAAAATTATGACGCATTTGTTAGCAAACTGAAGTGCTTACTCAATGCTTAGCTATTCTTATTACACTGTTGCTAGGATTGCGTTTTGTCTCCTTCATTGTGGTCTATGTGTGTGTGTGTTATCAAGCCTTTCATTGACCCAGTTATGTTCACTCTTTACTGGAGCGCGTTTGTTTATGCTTTTCACATTTTCAGGTTTCAAATTTCACTTTGTTATGTACTTACTACATTGACTATGGTTTCTCAACCCCCTATGTAATGCCTGTAAAGGGCCTTTAGGGTATGTGAATAAAAAAAAAGTATGACATCTTTTGCACTGTATTATAATATTGTAAACATTCTCCCTTACTTTTCTGTTTAAAACGGTGGTTCTTGCTTTACAGCGGAATGCAAGGAACTCTGGCCAAAGCACAGCAAAGAGTGTATAAAATGGGTGAGCAAAACGTTTTTTTTTTATTCAGCATTCTTTAGCCGGTATCTAAAATCATCTGCAATAAAAAACATAATCAACAAAGACGAGGAAAACTTTAGTTTCACCATTGGTAGTCTGTCGCCATCCTCTTCGGGCGTGGTCGTTAGTCC